>NW_023501314.1:0-41521 GCF_013396195.1 Fusarium tjaetaba | reverse complement strand
GTATTAAAGGGGATGGGGAGCCGCGTTGTTGGAGATGGTTCATCAGATTGGGTCTTTGTTTTTTGAAGAATTGTGTTGATCATGAGTAACGACGATCTCAAGGGTCTTGAGCCCAAGGCCAACAAGACTAACTATGTTGGTTCAGACAGTGAAGAGGGTATGTCCACCATGACAACGGTTCGTGAGGGTGTTGCTAACTTGTAGGCCGTCTTCATGTCGCCGCCGAAAACAAGCGCCAGATCGGTGTTCTGAGCGCCTCTATGCTCATCTTCAACCGTGTCATTGGAACCGGTATCTTCGCCACACCAGGCTCTATCCTCGCTCTCCTCGGCAGTCCAGGTCTCGCCCTCATAATCTGGGTCGTAGGCTCCATCATCGCCGCCGCCGGTACAGCCGTCTACCTCGAATGGGGAACCGGCATCCCCAAGAACGGCGGCGAGAAGAACTATCTCGAGTTCATCTACCGCAAGCCAAAGTTCCTCGTCACTGGTATCTACGCTTCATACATCATTCTCATGGGCTGGGCTTCTGGCAACTCTGTTGTGTTTGGAGAGTATATCCTGCATGCAGCCAACAAGGAGGTCGACCGTTGGAATCAGCGTGGTATTGGTCTGGCTTGTATCACGACTGCGTTCATCATCCACGGAACTGCTCTTAAATGGGGTCTTCGTCTTCAGAATGCTCTGGGCATCATCAAGCTCATCATCGTCTTCATCATGATCATCTGCGGTTTCGTCGCGCTTGGTGGTCATCTCAAGACTGATGAGAAGCCCAACAACTTCAGCAACGCCTTTGAGGGTACTACCGGCAGCGCTTATGGTGTCGTCACTGCTCTGTACAATGTGATCTGGAGTTTCGTCGGTTACAGCAACGCCAACTACGCTCTCAGCGAGACACGCAACCCTGTGCGAACCCTCAAGATCGCTGCTCCTACTGCCATCATCTCTGTCTCGATCATCTACATCCTCGTCAACATTGCCTACTTCGCTGCCGTCTCCAAGGCTGAGATCATTGCCTCTGAGCGTCTCGTCGCTGCTTCGCTCTTCCGCAATGTCATGGGTCCTGCTGCTGAGCGCGCCATGTCCGTCTTTGTCGCTCTGTCTGCCTTCGGAAACGTCCTCGCTGTCATCTTCTCTCAGGGTCGTCTCGTCCAGGAACTCGGTCGTGAGGGTATTCTGCCCTTCTCCCGTCTCTGGGCTAGCAACCGGCCCTTCAACGCTCCTCTCGCTGGTCTCTTTGAGCACTGGGTCATTTGCGTTATTGTCATCCTTGCTCCTCCTCCTGGAGATGCCTACAACTTTATTCTCAAGTATGTATTTACCTCAACTCTTTCTATCACGTCGCTAACCAATCAGCCTCATCTCTTATCCTCTTGCGATCGTCAACACATTTGTCGCTGGTGGTCTCGTCCATCTCTACCTCCACGGCGCAAAGTACAACTGGAACCCTCCGATCAAGGCGACCCTCCCCGTCACCGTCTTCTTCCTTCTCAGCAACATGTATCTGGTCATCGCACCATTTATCGCTCCCGACGATCCCAGCCAGAATCAGTACAAGAGCATGCCTTACTACATCCACTGCGTTGTCGGTATCGCTATCTTGGTAGCTGGTGCCATCTACTGGCTCATCTGGGCTGTCATTCTTCCCAAGATTGGTGGTTATAAGCTTGTTCGTGAGACTCATGTTGATGAGATTGATGGTTGGGAGTCTAACCGCTTCCATCGGGAACCTATTAACAAATAATTGTAATTGCTTTGAGATGTCGCACCTTTAGACTAGATTAATACCCAAATTGCTGCTTGTTCAACACAACAATTGACGTTCACGATGAGTTTCATGGTCCACAATTAACCGTGATGCTGCATGTAATCGAGCTAAGAACAAGGTACCGAATTGGAGGTTTGTCGAGCTCCAAAGTGGGTGTTGCGATGACTTCACTGTGAATGCTTTTCTTTTGCCTGGGTACCCTGTATTGTCTCAGTTGTACGGGATCAACTATGATCCGGCGACTTCAAGCAATCGCGAAATCAACACCAAACACCGCGTTCCAACCGAGAATATCACGTTCGCCCAGATCGATTCTTCCTCACATCCGAAACCCGATCTCAGTCTCATATTCAGGGTCCGACCCGCTCAAGCTCATCGGTGCCAGTTCTCCCGCCGAAAATGACGTCTCTCCGGTTCTACTTCTGCCCCCGATAACCGCACCCTCGGAGCCACAACTACCCCCGATACTCTTCTTTAAACATATCACAAGTCGCAATCATGACTACACCAGACAAAACATCACAGCAATCATGTCGAAGCTACTAAGACTACGGGCGAGACCTCTCACGTGGGGAAGTACCTTCACAGCGCGCCAATTCAGCACAACAAGGCCTGCGCTGGCGGTGTGGGGAGGATCCAAGCTCTTTAAAGATGCAGATGCTGCGGTTGCGGATATCAAGAGCGGTTCTACTCTTTTGAGCTCGGGCTTTGGACTCTGTGGTGTTGCGGATACATTGATTGGCGCGTTGAACAGGAGAGGTCGCGATTCACTCAATTCGCTTACTGCTGTGTCGAACAATGCTGGCGTTGAAGGCAAAGGCGGTTTGGCAACGCTCACGAGCGCTGGTCAAGTCGATCGCCTGATCCTATCATACCTCGGAAACAACAAGGTGTTGGAGAAGAAGTACCTGACGGGCGAATTGGCTATTGAGCTATGTCCACAGGGAACATTAGCGGAGCGCATTCGTGCTGCTGGCGCTGGCATTCCTGCATTCTTCACACCAACTGCAGCTCGTACGTTTTCCGTCAATTGATTAAGCGAAGCTAACAAGTCAGATACTCTTTTGCAGGATGGAGAGATCCCCGTGCGATTGGACAAGTCTGGCGCTGTTGTGGAAAAGGGAAGAAAGCGAGAAACACGCGAGTTCAATGGTAGAACGTTTCTCATGGAGACAGCGATTGAAGGCGATGTCGCTATCATCCGAGCTTGGAAGGCCGACAAGGAAGGAAACTGTGTATTCCGGTATGTCTTCTCGATTGACTTCTCAATTGATGCTAACAAGTCAGATACGCAACGAAAGCATTCGGACCCATCATGGCCAAGGCCGCGAAACTCACAATCGTCGAAGCCGAAAACATCGTCGAAGTTGGTGCTATCGATCCCAACGATGTTGACCTCCCCGGAATCTTTGTCGACCGAATCGTCCCATCGACAGCCGAGAAGAATATTGAAGTCCTAAAATTGAGAGAGGAGGGATCGGATGGACCACCCAAGGCTACGAATGAAGCGCAAGAGCGACGAAACCGTATCGCTAGACGAGCGTCCAAGGAGTTGAAGCCTGGTTACTATGTTAACTTGGGTGTTGGCATTCCTACGCTGGCTGTTTCTTTCCTGCCTGCCGATTCGACGGTGCATATCCAGTCTGAGAACGGTATTCTCGGAATGGGTGCTTATCCTACCAAGGATGAAGTTGATCCGTAAGTCAATCGTCCCTGTGTGAAGCTTCGCTAACAAATTAGTGATATCATCAACGCCGGTAAAGAAACAGTAACCCTCGTCCCCGGCGCATCCGTCTTTGACTCCGCCGAGTCATTCGGCATGATCCGCGGCGGTCACGTCGACGTCTCAATCCTCGGCGTAAGTCCCCCAAACCCCCTCTCACATCCCTCACTAACAACCCCAGGCCCTACAAGTCAGTGCAGTAGGCGATTTGGCCAACTACATGATCCCCGGCAAAGTCTTCAAAGGCATGGGCGGCGCAATGGATCTGGTCGCCAACCCGGACAACACCAAGATCGTCGTCGCCACCGAGCACTGCGCCAAGGACGGCTCGTCGAAGATCAAGCAGCAGTGCACGTTGCCACTAACGGGTGCACGTGTGGTAAGCACCATCATCACGGACCTGTGTGTGTTTGAGGTAGATCGCGAGCAGGGTACGCTCACGCTTACAGAGCTTGCGCCGGGGGTTGGGGTGGATGAGGTTAGGAGCAAGACGGATGCGGACTTTTCGGTGGTGGATGATTTGAAGCAGATGGAGTGATACCAGTTAATGAACTTTTGTGTAATGAACTTTTGTACAAGGTAATGATGAATATCCGTGGATGTACTTTTGTGTGGTGGGTGGGACTTTTGGAGATTCGTCATTGAACCCTGGGGGCTTGGAATAAAGTTGGGCTCCGCTGCGGGGAATAGATTAAGGTTACGAGTCTATTTGGGACGATCGGCAGGGCGCTTCAACCGTTTCTTGCGCCATTGATACCTTGTTATAGCGAACATGACCGCCAGTGCCGATGGGGAAGGTCCTGTTTAATTTGTCTGATCATCTTCTGCAATGCTCAAAAGTCTGCCGATGTTACAATCGCCAAGAATGAGGAGGTAGCTTATATAGCAGTGCAGGTTGCACGTAGTTAACTCAATCGACACGCATCAATCATGAGGTACTCCATCGTTTCTCTCCTCACCCTCGCCTTGGGCGCACTCGCTGTGCCCAAGACTGAGATCAAGTCTTATGATGGCTACAAGGTCTTTCGGGTAAACACCCACGGCAAATCCGCCATCAAAGAGAAGCTCACTCCTGTGACTTTCGACGAGTGGGAGCATGGCTACCAGCACGTTGACATTGTCGTCGCGCCCAATGACATCAGCGCCTTTGAGAGCCTGAAGCTTGACTACACCACTTTGCACGAGAACCTCGGTAATTCAATCACGGGTGAAAGCGTCTCGCGCAAGAAATGGAAGCGTCAGGCAGATGATGATTCATGGTTTGATGAGTTCCACAACTATGAGGATCACATCGACTACTTCCGCGACTTGCAGGCGCAATTCCCTAATAACTCAAAGCTGGTGTCGTCGGGTAAATCGTACCAGAAGAGGAATATTTATGGGCTTCATCTTTGGGGTGATGACGGTCCTGGAAAGCCTGCTGTGCTTTATCATGGAACTGTTCATGCCCGAGAATGGATCTCCGGCCCTGTAAGTTTGTTGTCACATAATTGAGTTTCGTGGCTGACCGTTAGACTCTCGAATACATCACCCTTCAGCTCGTCAAGGGCTTCAAGAGCGGCGATGAAGATGTCAAGACTTATCTGAACAAATACGACTTTTACATCTTTCCCTTTGTCAACCCCGACGGCTTTGTAAGTTCTGCACTCACATTGACATTTGCAATTGAACTAATTGTTAGGTCTACTCTACCACCGCTGATCGTCTCTGGCGCAAAAACCGTCAACCTCCTCCCGCCACTGCAGCCAATCAATCTTGCTACGGTCGCGATATCAACCGTAACTGGGAATTCGGCTGGGACTCCAACAAGCGCGGTGCTTCTACGGATCCCTGCTCCCAGGTGTATCGCGGTGAAAAGCCCGCCGACACCCCAGAGAACCAGGGTCTCGATAAATTCGTCCGTCAGCTTCGTGACACTGTAGGCATTGCGCTGTACATAGACTGGCACAGCTACGGACAGTATATCCTCTCTCCCTTCGGATACAAGGAAGATCTGTACGCACCTGAGCTTGGAAAGTGGACCAAGGCCGCTGCGTTGGTGAGTGAGGCCATTCGCGAGAGCACAGATGATCACACGACGTATACTTTTGGACCTAGCGGTGCTGTTTTATACGTGACTACTGGCGCAGCTCCTGATCATGTTTATAGTGTTGGAGGAGCCAAGTTCTCGTATACTATTGAGCAGCGCGATACCGGTGAGAATGGCTTTGTTCTCCCACCTGAGCAGATTCGACCGAATGCTGAGGAGCAGTGGGCGGGCCAGAAGGTGCTGCTGTCGCTGTTGGATGAGACGTTCTTTGATGGAAAGGGACCTGCTCTCTACCAGGGACAGACCTAGATGGGGTTGAGACTCTATTTCTTGTATATAGTTGAGAAGTCAATTGAGTGGCGGAGGACGCCTCAACGCTGGGCTTCTCCGCCATTAAACCTACAGCCATTCAGATCAGACCGTTGCGAATCTTCGTCGCATAAACTCAATTGTTTATTATCCAATAATACATCTATAGTCTATCACAGCTTCGAATCTCTACCCGGCGCAAAGCTGCTTCCACCAATGGCCTCAACAATCTTATCCACCGTATTCAAGATCCAATGCCCACCCTCATCACTAGCCAAATACTGCACCGCCTCTTCACTCTCCCCATCCTGATCATTCTTATACGACCCATCCTCAAGCGCCTTTCTCAATCCAAACACATGCGACAGCACCTGCGGTCCAACACCAGTCTGCGCCCGTAGACAAGAAATAGCAATCATGGAGGTATGAACCCGTCCAAGACTCGCAAGCGTATCGCGCTGCGAAGCAGGAGGATCGGACAGAAGAGCAGAGTAATGGCTGCTGAGGATATAAACGGGTAAATCAGGATGCGCAAGCGCCAGCTTCTCGAAGAGCTTATCTTCGTATGGTCTGTAGATCGAATCCCAGAGTCCGCGACCACGCGCCAATGCCTCATCGATGTTTTGCGAGGTCGGTTGTCGGCTTGGTTTCGTGGAGAGTTTGGATGTTATTTCTTCGGGGAGCGATGCGTGGAAGGCGTTAAGGGAATTGATCGTTCGTGGGATGCCGTTGAAGCTGATGCACTTGAGGCCGACTTCTCGGATGAACTCGGCATTCTGGACGGCAGAGTTGGGATCTTTTGCGGACGCGACGCGATGAAGAACGGGTAATGAATCGGGAGAGTTGAGCGTAAAGGTAGCAGCAGCCTAAATTATCAGTATTACAATCAATTGAAGCGACAATCGTGGTACACGTACAGAGACTGTTAGCCACGACTTTGGACCGAGGTTCCTAATCGCAGCATCATTTGCGATAGCCTCATACAACTCCTGCACTTGTTTCGGCGCCGGACGAGGCCCTGGCTTTGCAAACGGCGCATTGATGAGCGCTTTCAGCGATGTAGATAGTTTAGACATGTCTGCTTGTTTCTCGTTTGACATTTCTTCTTTCTGCCGAGGATGTATCGTCGCTTTTGTGAACAATGACGATTATGGGCGGAAGTCAGAGTTGGAGACCGAGTGACGGCCCCGCTTTTTCTACGGGGTTCAGAATGGGCGAGCGGCCGGAGCTAGATTTGGATGCCGAGAGTAAGTGTAAGTGTACAAAACAATGACATGGAAGGGAGTTGAGAGGAGTAGATCATAGTAGAATATTGTTGAAATGGGCTCTGATAAGAAGAAAGAACCTTTTTGGCTTGGGTATGTCTTTTTTGTCAGAGGTGTGAATATGGCTGACAATTTGTAGTGGTGCTGCGGCTTGCATGGCTGTTTGCTTCAGTATGTCTTCTTCAACGACGGAGAGCTTGACTAACATGTGAAGCCCACCCCTTGGACCAAACCAAATAGTAAGTTTATCAGCCAAACTACCCTCTCAAAGCTAACAAGTTAGTCGCATGCAAGTCCTCAAAAGCAATGCCTCCATGCTCAACGTCCTCTACCGCTTCGCCGTACGAGATGGTAAGCTCTCCAACCTTTATACCACTCATCCACTAATTATCAGGCATCCCATCACTCTGGACCGGTTTATCAGCTTCCATCCTCCGTCAAGGAACATACTCAACCGCCCGTTTCGGCTTCCACACATACTTCTCAGATAAACTGAGAGGATACACGGGCAAGAAGCTCTCAGTCGCGCAGAACATTGCTTGCGCTGGTGTAGCCGGCGGTGTAGCTGGTCTAGTCGGCAATCCAGCTGAAGTTGTTCTTGTGCGCATGTGTGCGGATGGCGCAAAGGCTCCTGCGCAGCAATTCGGATATGCTCATGCTTTTGATGCGCTGGCGAGGGTTTATAGTGAGGAGGGGATGAGGGCGTTTTGGAAGGGGATTGCGCCGAACATTGCGAGGAGTGCTTTGATGAGTGAGTTTTCTGCTTCGTGAATGAACTTTACTGATAAGTGTAGATGTCTCTCAGATCGCTACGTAGGTTTGCTGTTTGCTGCTTCTGTGAGTGACTCGACTAACAACTTAGATACGCCTCCGCCAAACAATACCTCGTCAGCAACGGTTTTGGAGATGATATAAAGACACATGCTATTTCATCTCTAGCCGCTGGAACAATGGCGACAACTTTATGTGCCCCCGCAGACGTCCTCAAGAGTAGAATGCAATCTAGTGCTGGAAAAGAAGGCCTAGCCCAAGTTCTAGGCACGGGTCTTCGTGAAGAAGGTCCACGATTCCTCATGAGAGGCTGGACACCCGCTTGGTTAAGACTAACGTAAGTTCCTCGCATCTCCTGTTGAGGTAAGCTGACGTTTTAGACCGCATACTGTTTTGACCTTTGTGTTTATGGAGAAGCTTCGACAGCTTACGTCGATAGATTGGTTAGCTGGGATTAGTGCAGCGGAGAAGGAAACCCTGCGATGAGAAATGCGTTCTGGATTTGAGTGAGATTGATTTGAGCAAGTAACTTTGTTTGTTGATTTATGTAGCAATTATATACCAACTTCAGGCCAGTAAAGCCATTCGAAATTAGTCATGTCCTCCCATGATAAACCCCCAAACGAAGGTTCAAAATCGTTACCTGGCTGATTCAGCGCCTGAACGATCTGGTCATCAGACATAGCTGAGAACTGCAACGGTTCAGGCCACAACGCTTGCTGATCCAAAAACGTTGGAGTAGTAATCGGAGCTTCATTAACAATTGGCATCCTCGGGTCCGATATACCGTCTCCGGTAGCAGCCCTTCTCACAATCTGCTTAAGGTATTTCCCATACTTGATAGAAAGACCATTCCGATGCCTTGTGACCTTTCCGATCCTTTCGAGCACCGTGGCAGTTTCGTCGATGAGGTTGCGCACGCTTGGGGCGAGGGCTGATCCGCCTGTTGCGTAGGAACTTAGTGTGAGGGCGAAGCAGGCTGCGAAAGATATCATGATGGCTGTGTTGTTTGGCATGGACTGGAGTTGGGATTCGCCTTGGATTGCGGCGCGCATTACGTTGAGGGCGGATGAGAGACCTGCTGTGTGGAAGAAACGGCGGACTTCGAGGGGTGCTGTTGGATGGTTTATTACGCCGCCGTAGATGGACAATCGGGTATGTGTGACGAGAATTTCGACGTAAGGAGGGAGACGACGGTCTGATGGTCAGCATGGTTCTTGTCACAAATCTATAGACCTTACCTGGTCCTTTTCCGATCGATACGCCCCATTCTGTGTACCACTGATCAAAGAATCGTTCAATCGACCCTTGAATCCTACGACTGTTAGCTTTGTCGCCGACTTTGGTGGCGTACGTACGACTGCGCGATTAATGATCCATCACTAGACGCCATCTGAGATCCATCGCAAAGAGCACGAACAGTAGCAAACAGCGCATCCAAATCCCTTCTCAGCACCGCCATGGAAACAAGATGGCCATCAAGAGGATCAGCATATTCAGAACGATGCCAGTTATCGCAATCTTTCAAAGATCTCGTCATCGGCACTGAAAAAGGTCGTCCTCTGGCCAAAGACATTCCTCGCTCAAGAACAAATAACGATAACCAGCATCGTTCGCGATTTCGAAGAAATAGTCTTCCTTTTTCTGACCATGGATCGATTTCGGGGAATCCATCCATTGCGAGGGCAGCTCTTGGGTCGAGACAGTCTCCCCTTGCTAGACCGATACCGGACCCTGAACCGATCATTTCTGGTGAGATGAGACTTTTGTGAAGTGATAGATCTGTCGCAACTGTGTTGGCAATCGAGATATAAGTACATGTCTCATCGTCGGTTGAATGCTGGCCTGGAAACATCCATGGAATATTGACCATGAAAGCAAGTACGATTTCAACTGATCTGTATCGATTTACCATGACTCTATGCGCAAGAGTTCTAGCGTGATTCGATAATCGTTTTGAGAGGGCCGCTGCCGATGGCATGAAAAGCGCAGAGGCAGCCATGATAGACGTGTAAAGAAACGCTGATCTTGAACGCGTGAATTCGACCGTGTATATCCTCGGATCAAGACCCCATCGTGTATGCGCCAGATTGCGATGAAAACTACGCGGTTAGTACGCGCCAAACATACAGTAACAAACTCACAAGTTAAAGAGCTTATCCGCTTCTTCCTCAGACACAAGCCCCAGAGAAACAGGATCGACATCAGGTCCGACATCAAGATGGACTTGCGCCGGCGCAAAGAATGCTTGAATTTCATCCTCCGTATGACCCTGTGTACTAGCCGTATGCGCCTGTATTGGAGAATTGCCATGTCGCGACTCTGGCGACGGTTGGATATACGATGCCCTCGCGAGAAGCTGTAGTGGATTCTCTGCATCATCAATAGCAAGACTATGTTGTGTTCTCTGAATGAAATCAGGCATCGCTACAGGGTCTTGCTCCTCCTCCTCTTCTGAGTACGCATCTTCATCGCCATCACCGCTAACACTATACCCACGAGTCGCGTGTTCAGGTGTATTAGCATTGCTGAGCAATTCCTGCAAATGGTTCAGAATTCTATCATCTTCAGGATTCTTCTGCGACGCTGATCTGGCGCGCTTGACAGCCTGGTCAATCTGATACAGCGCCTTATCCAACCCCGTCCGTTTACTGACAAGTCAGCAATGAATCTCACAACAAATAACATTCGGTGACGCTTACTTTTTAATACCCTTTTGCCGTCCGGGATGATATGCGGGACGCACACACTCGCAGTCAAGCTGAATGCATCTCCTGCATCGTTCCTGGTGAGGTTTCCAGTCGCATTTAATCTTTGAGCGACGGCACACAAGACAGGCTGCTTGTCTGGGCCGCGGCGAATCACCAGACTCGAGCGGGGATGTCTGGCCCTGAGAGTCAGAGTTCCGCCCCGCCATGATACGGAGGTTGTTCTGTTACCGACGATGGGAGAGCGCTCGATGAGGTGATGAGAAACAAAGTTGGGTTTAACGTAACGGGGGGGAGAGAATGGGGGGGAGTTTAGTTGGAGAGGGCGGAGACGTTTCCGACTTGGAGCTCGAGTCAGGTTCGTCGGAAAGATACGTGATTGGTCAGTATTTAAGCTTCCGATATTGACTCGCGAAGCGGAGATGCTGTTATATCTTCAACGGTTTCACTAATAGACATTATGCATATACATAGCTATGGATAAGGATATTACTTGCAGATGAACTACCCACTGAGATCCAAGATATCATGTCGCCATCGACCCTGTCGAGCACGAAATGAACGGACAATCGCAAAAAGTGGAAATGGCCACTGACTATATCGTCGGGCAACGTGCGATTCTAGCCTGATTCGGAAGAGTTGAGCACTTAACCTTGTTTCAATCCACAATTGATACTCCATTGATGAAAAACTTGTGAAAGAATGGCGAATATGAGAGGGGTTTATAAGAGGTGAGCCATGGAAATCTTTTTTGAATTGAGTTTGAGTTTGTATTTGGATGTTTGTCTGTCAAAATGTCGTCCAACGCTGTGATCGAATCTGGCAGCGACAAAGATGTCAAGGATGTCACTGAACAGAGCATCGAACAGTCCAAGCCTGTATCTAGATTTACACGCTGGTATCGCAGTCCTTTATTCAATGTCATAATCGTTGGTCTTATCTCCTTCACTCAACCAGGAATCTGGAATGCCCTCAACAGTAAGTTCACCATCTTCTCACGTTCCATCGCTAACGATTGTAGATACCGGCGCTGGTGGTCAACAGGAACCATACCTTGTCAATGGCGCCAACTCGCTTACTTTTGGCATCATGGTCTTTGGGTGTTCCATCTTTAGTATCCTGGCCAATAAGATTGGTCTGAAATGGGTTCTTGTTATCGGCACCCTTGGATATGCACCTTATTCTGCGGCGCTTTACACCAATAACAGATATGGTGTTGAGTGGTTTGTTCTGTTTGGTGGTGCGACTTGTGGTATTGCTGCCTCTGCGCTTTGGGCTTCGGAGGGTGCTATCGCTTTGGGATATGGTGATGTCAAGGATCGTGGAAAGTTCAGTAAGTGGTATGATCTGCTTGTGAAGTTGCTGTGCTAACCCTTGTAGCTGGAATTTGGCTTGGTCTTCGTGAGCTTGGACAACTCATTGGTTCTTCCATTCAGCTCTCACTCAACGTTGAGTCTGGAAAGAGAGGTCGTGTTGGATATACCACTTATCTTGTCCTCATCGCTCTCCAATGCCTTGGTCTTCCTCTCGCCCTTCTCATCTCACCTCCCAACAAAGTTATCCGACCTGATGGCTCCAAGCTACCTCACCCCCAAACCAACAAGAGTATCAAGGAACAATGCAGACGATGGGGCGCTCTCATAAAGCGCAAGCAGTTCTTCCTCTTGATTCCTATTCTCGTCGGTTTCAACTGGAACAGCACGTACCTGGGCATTTATCTCGTCAACTACTTTTCCGTCCGAGCTCGTGCTTTGGCGTCGTTGACTTCGGGTATTGCTGCTACTGGTGCCAATATCTTCTGGGGCTGGTTCTTTGATCTCAAGTATTTCAGCCGACCTCAGCTTGCTAGAATCACATGGGTGTTCTTGGCTGTTACTATGACTGCTCTGTTTGGTTGGCAGTTTGCTATGGAGCTGGAGTATCGTAACGCCAACCCTGCTGTTACTCTCGATTGGGACCTACCTGGCTTCGGTCGTGGATTCGCTGTACAAGTTCTTCTTCGGTACGTTCACATCTGCTGCGCTTGCGAAAACAAGTACTAATCAAACAGTTTCATGAACGAATCTCACTACATGTTTGTGTACTGGATCATCGGAACTTTCTTCGAGGATGTAGAGACCCTGACTCTCGCTGTCGGCCTAGTTCGATCTTTCGAGTCTCTTGGATCATGCTTGGCATTTGGTGTTGGTGCTGCCAAGGTGCCATCTCTCACTAACCTCATCGTCGCCTTTGTCATGTTCTGTATCTCTCTCCCTTCAACATCTTTTGCTGCCTTCCTTGTCCCTGAGCGCCCAGCAAATCATGTGCTTGACAAGGATAACGAATCTGAGGAATAAGATTAGACTTTTTATACCTAGCTAGGCTCTCAATAACATTTAGACTCTCCCACTGTGTATTCCGGCCCCCGGTTTTCTAACTCGTAACCAATTGACGGTGGATCCGATCGGTCGCTGTCACGATGCAGGGTCGCGGCACAAGGTCTTGCTGGATGGATGAGGAATTCGTTTAATTGCAAGACATGCCAGAAGAGGAAGTTGGCAGTCTCCAAAAGGCGCCAGGAAGCCAAGAAAGCAGATACACTTGCCAAGCCAGCTGCGCCGTCAGATCCCATGGAGCATGGGGCGCAGCGTAGGGCTGAAGATCTAAGCACATAAGACGGCGAGAGACCAAGTGAAGCTTTCGTGATAACTAATCCTTGTATTTGAACAAAGCTATTTCAACGACAAAATCATGACTTCCTCCGGATCCCTATACCGTATCGTCCCATTCTTGAACGCCCGAACCAGTCCTCGCACCTTGTGCTGTAGAGGAGTAATCTTTCTCAACTGCAGAAATTTGCGAACCAGCTGAGCAGCGATAACAAAGGCTCCTGAAATAGCACCGATCTTGAAAAATTTAGACAGATCGTCTTGCGAGGTGAAATATGGCAAAGCGAAGCAAGATGCCATCCTAAGTTTGTAAGCGATGAAACTAGAGGGGAGATGATACATACCGTGCAACGATGAGTGGAGACATAGCCTTGATATAAGGCCGCTCCTGTTGTATGATCTTTCCAAGAATGTCGTCGAGCTTGACGAGGTCTTTCATCGCGTTTGTTTGTGAAAGTCGGGCACTCTGATCTGCTTCAGAGCCACGGGGTTTAAGAGGTCTGGCATAAAGCCCGGGAAGATCCTTTTTGCTCCCTTCATGGCCGATATACTCGAAGTACCTTTTTAGATGACCATTTATAGATTCTCTGCAAGTTTCAAACTGCCGAAACACATCGCTGTCATGTTCGATTAGTGAAACTTGTGATAGTGGTCGAATCGTGATTGCCGTTCCCTCAACACGAGAGCTGTCCATGTTGTCTTCGACTTTTTGGATCTTTCTCGTTCTTTGCCTTGTTTCTAGATTTGTATTTGGTGGAAACAGAAGTGAAAGCGTTCCTTAGAATTTTAGATGCAATCAGTTGCAAGCAAGAACTGAGATTGACCAGAAGGCAGCCAGCATTCTTGCATGTTGATTGGCTGCATTAAGAACAATAGCTCGTTTTGACTTATAGTCAGGTTGGATTTGATATTGTTCTCAAGACAATGCAAAGTGGCGTCAAACTAGTCGCAGAAGTGCGGTTTGTGCATACAACGGCAGACGACATCACCAGGGCTGATTGAATGAAATTAGAGGAACTTAGGGGAATACTCTTCAGTCTTCTTCATTTCAATTTACCCACGAACTGTGATAGCTCTTGTGGTCAAAACGTGCTGGGCTGATAGGTCTCCCTCCACAATCACTTTGGGCCAACCAACAAAGATATCGCATGTCTGTGCATTTGATGAATCCTGTGCATTGACCCTAGGACGCACCTGGTCATAAGATATACAAGAATTCAAGTTGGATAGAAGTGCACAGTATGTAAGAATATGTTCATTAGTTCTGCTAAAGGTATCAATCAACTATCGCTCTACAATGACCTATCGCTCGGACTTTCGGATCTCATCTGAGTCGTAACTTGCGTCTTGTTAAACTTACTCTCCCCATTAACAAGACTCTGCTCATCATTCTCACTATACTGCACATGGAACGTCCTCTGCAACTCAATGCCTCCGTGCTCAGGTGTATGTATAGAATCACCCGTATGGGAAGGTAACTCCACCCGAGCACGACTTCGGCTCATAATATGTGATTTCCGTCCATAATGTTCCCCGTAGTTGTTGTACTTGCTCGAATCGTAGGATGAGCCTCCAAGAGAGGGGAACAGACGGACGAGAATGACTCGCAGAGCCGGCATGGATGCGCAAATGATGCCGACGTTGATTTCAACGGTTGACCAGATTGAGATGTCGGTTTGGTCATACGTTGGGTTGTGAGATGAGCCGAGATCGACCAGAAACTGAAGACGAATGATGCTCACGACGGTGACACTGAAAAGTTAGCTACTCTCATTGAAATTGGGGAATGACTTACAAAGTTCCCACGATAAACATGGCAGCCACACCAATCTTCTTTTTCCAATGCAGTTTGAGTTTTCGCAGATACCACATCGGAACTGCAAGCATCCATACATCCACAGCAACACTGATAGATGCATTGGCCCAGCCGATGGCAGTCGAGTTCATACTGATATAGTTAGCCAAGTCCAACAAGCACAATCATTAACATACCATGTCCCCTTATGCTCTCCATCCCAATTCAACCAAAAGTAGCTCACAGGCGTACACTGAAACGCCGCCAAAAACATAAACAACGCACCAAAGACACTATTGAAAATGATAGTCCCCCAAAGCAACTTCTGCGCATTCCCCGGAAAGATCCTAAGATAAAAGAACAACAACGACGTCTTGAGGAGCGAAACCTGCGCAAAGTAGAATATCTCGAGCAACCAAAAGTAGAACCCAAACTTTGTAATGTCATCAAACTCTAGCGTCCAGATGTCGCGGCCCTCTCCGTGGCCGGCGGTTCCGTGGATGTTCATGGCGGTGGAGGGCATGCCGATGAAGAGGGTGAGCACGATGAAGAGGTCGTCGAGGCCGAGTTCGGTCTTGGTGTAGAAGAATTTGGACCAGAGACGTAGGGCGGTTGCGACGCCGGATATCACGCCGAGGACGATTGTGACGTTGATGAAGATGGGGGTCTTGTTTCGGACGGGGACTTCGCAGTATGTGTATGTCATGTTGAGAGTTGCTATTCATGTTAGAGAGGTGATGGTGAGGAGGGTTCGACGTACTCAGACTATCTCTGACGTGACATGCTTGGGCGGCACATGCTTCTGCTGTTTGGATGATGACTTGGGTTGAGCACACGCATTTCACGTCCGTAGAGTTACAGTCCGACTTTTTGATGGCATCTTCATAACAAGGAGCCTACAATATTAGTATGAACAACCCAATTAACGGGTAAACTCACAGCACAGGCAGGCAGATTGGTCAACAACTCTTTCGTTGCATTTTGTGCCGCTACCAGGGGCACAAAGGCCACCAGAAAAGGCACAATCCACTTCATATTGATCGACAAACGATTTACAAGGAGGATGACCCGCGTGTGCGGACCCCAGGGGATATTTAACAGATTTGACTTTGGGCCAGACGTAGGGGTTCTCTCTCTTTAAACCTGGGCCTTATAGTCATCGTCTCAAGGGATCAGCAGCGCAACCAACCCCACTGCGTTCGTCCCGTCAATTTGGAAGCAAGTTAAAACATGGATGATCCGGATTCTTCCAGATACAGCGTCACATCGGTTTGCTGTAGGGGGGCTAATAACGTTAGTGTATTAATTGGCGCAAGCACAGCGTTTGTTTAGAGTATCTCGTAACGTGGACTGTACTGTCACTGGGAGGGTAATTTAGTTTTGGGCTGAAATACCAGGTACCGCACTAATCGGCATGGGACTGCCGGGCTTCGGTAACCTCCTTTTTTTACGTGGTGAGTGAGGAAAAAGAGACCGGAGTTTCAAAGTCGTGGGTGAGGTCCCCAATTCTGGAAGGTCGTCTCGCGGGTTTAGTCTAGAGCAAAAGATCCTTGACGCTCCAAAATCAATCAATCAGCTTGGCATGTGCCAACGGCCCGATCCCTGTCTTGCCAAGGATTGGTTGGGCTGTAGACGACGATCATCTCGAGATTTGGCTCTAATTGTGAGAATGGAAATGATCAGCAATTCGCTCTTGAAGGCGCTCGACTTCGAGTCAGCCAAATGCATGATTTCTGTAACGGAATGATTCCGTAACCAAGCCCCTTTATTCCTGAGTTTCTGTGCTTCATCAGAACTCAAATCAGCCTGATAAAACTCGGGTTAGCATGGTCCGATCCTACCCCAGGTTTCAGCTCAACGCGGCAATTCAACCGAAGACGAGGAAATTTCCAAAAGCTTATCATCAGAACAAAGCAAACATTACAATACCCCGAGCGCGGTCCATTCTCACATGCAATTTAATAGCTTCGGACGATTGAACAGAACGGGTTCGCTCACAGAAAACAAGGTTTCTCGTACTATTGTAGCGTTTTGCGGAGGTGATCCATTTCCATCCTCGCCTCGGTGAAGCTATTGACACTAGAAGCCAAGACCTGTCCAGACCGCTAGCCTTGTACAGATAGATTAGCTAGTCATGATCCTAGGGCTGTTACATCAACGGTCACTAAGTGAATCTGGCAGGAAGCCTTCTGTCATCGTTGACTTGGCAATGATTAATGCCCTCTCCACTTGCGTAGTTATCATTTGACTATAATTATGTTACTTCGCGCTTGGTTTGTTGACTTTAATGTTTTGTAGGCCTCCATGGACATGGGTTACTTGCATATTACCCTAGAAATGCAACCTCGACTGATGCACTGTTCGCCCCTGATTGTTTGAAAACGTGTTCTAGATTGCGTGCAGATGTTCCATGTGGTCAAACCCCCTGCGTCTGTCATGAAGCCGATCTGGTAAGCATCTCGCGTGGCGTTGACACATTGCGCAGAGTGCTCGTTATTATTCCACCTTTTAAGCTACGCTCAAAGATGTGCCGAAAAGCTTTGGCCTCGAACATACGCAGATTGTTGCTTTATGAAGTAACTTGTCCGGGTGGATAAGAAGCATATCGTGGCGGGTAGTAGATCTAACGAGTCTGGATGTCTCTTTGGTTGCATTGAAGATTGACGCGATTCAGCACATGACATGATCGGTTCAATGCAACGATAAGGTTACCTGTTCCAATGATTGAGTCATGGTGATGGGAATATTGCTTGCATTGAACAGGATTCAAGCTCGACTTCTACATCGTGAAGACTGAGTAATGGTCCCCAGGCATCTACAAATTAACAGGACTATTAATAAACACATACGGATACCTGACAGCTACATTCCGATTCGTCGTATAGTCAATCTAGTGAATTGATACCATGGGCGGATAGTCTTTTACCATCCAGCTAATCACCCTGTCGGCCTGTCCACAATCTGTCGTATTCCATCCAATCCCGAAGACTGTGCACTGTTCTTCATTGCGTTAAGCTTAATCTCATATAGCCTAATCTCGGATATCCTGTCGAGAGCTCATAGCTTTCGTCTAGACTTTTGACAGATACCAAGGGCCTCAACACATCCTCTCGGATAACTACAATGCTAATCTTGCTCCAGGGCGGCAGTTCGTATACTACGGGTATCTGAGCATCACTTGAGGCAAGCGCTTTGAGAAGCTTGCCTTAAGATATATTTTTTCTGTATATCGTTTTATCCCTTCAGCGTTTGTATTCGTAAGAGAGAGACTCTTGCTCGTTGAGCTGTCCAAGTTGTACTTCATGAGTTGATACATTTAATCCGTTGGGATCAGGTCTCGCGCTCAATAAACATACATGAGTCCTCGAAGCTATCCCCAGTCTCTCTTCATCAAACCATTTCAAAATCATGAAGGCTACAGTAGTACCTCCGACTGTTTGAAACTCTTTTGTTTGGAGGCGACTCGTAAACTACCCATAGAGACATCCTACATAAGTTCAGATGAGGATGGGATTATAATATTGCCTCTAGCTATCGTCAAGGGTGCCTATGCCCAGCCGGACAGAGCGGACTTGGCCGTGTCAATACCGGAAGCCTCCCCGGACGCCACGTGGGTCGATCGCGGGGAAACGCCAATGCTTGGTTCCGGGTAGGTATCGCATTTTATCATTGACTTACATTAACGACAATCGAGTAAATGTACGAGAGTGAGTTGGGAAATGTTGGGGTTGCTGGAGAAGCTTGTCAAGATGCCATGGCAATTACTTCATTGACCTACCCTAAAGATGGCATAATGGCGTCAATTGAAATCGTTACTTCATGCATCAACAGCTCAATAACATCACAGCATCGCCCAATTCTTCACATCTTCACATCTTCATTACACATTTATACTGCAAGCAACTACTCACAATGTCTCTAACACCACTCTCATCTCTCCGCGTCTCCAAGCATCTCATCCCATCTCACAACCTGATCCCCAATTGCAGCATCCATCAAAAACCCCTTCTTCACTACCACGCCGCCTTCAAGCCCCCAATATCGGCCTCAAAGATCGCAGCGCACCTAACCTCAATTAACGTGGTAACACCGCAGTGGCGCTACACAATGTACTCCCAGACACACTTCCACAGCACGACCCACGAGGTACTCTGCATAAGCCACGGCAGAGCCCGCTTATGCTTTGGTGGCGAAGACAATGAGGGGAGGGTCGAGCCGGTGGTGGAAACGGGCGATGTTGTTATTATGCCCGCGGGAGTGGGGCATCGCCTGCTGGAGGATCTGGACGGCGGGTTTGAGATGGTCGGGAGTTATCCGAAGGGCTGTGATTGGGATATGTGCTATGGGAAGAAGGGCGAGGAGGATAAGGTGAAAGCTATTAAGAGCGTGGGGTGGTTTCGGAAAGATCCTATCTACGGGGATGAAGGGCCTGCTATTGAGGTTTGAGTCACGTCTGTGGCATGTGCCGTGGCTTCGGGAGCATCGAGAGTTAAACTTTCACAACAAGGGACAAGCCGTGGGTCAAACCATGTATTCAATCCATCATTACTATCGTCCATTAATCCATATCATGCACATAACCATTAACCATTAATCCGACCAAGCTTAGAAGTTCATGACAAGGGCGGCACCACCGAAAAGGGCGCCGAGCGCAATGGCAGCTGTGGCCTGGGCAGCGCCTTCAGTGGAGGTCGAAGGCGACAGGCCAGTGGCCGCAGCTGTGTTTGTGTTCTCGGGAACACCCGATGTGAAGGGGATGTCGCTGACGGAGCTGGCGCCGGAGAAAGCGGCCTCCTGGGTGCTGGCGGTAGGGTTGGCGGTGGCAGAAGGCTTGTCGGGGTTGAGGACACTGGAAATGTTAGTTGGGTTCATCAAAGCGAGCGTAGTGACTTACGCATCAATGACATGGACGACACCGTTGGCGATGAGGACATCAGGAACAATGACCTTGGCCTCGTTGACCCAGACAGTGCCGTTGTGGACAACAATGTTGAGCTTCTCACCCTCAGAGGTAGTGAGAGAACCGTTCTTGAGGGTAGAGCTGTAGCCAAGAGTGTTGTTGACAACGTGGTACTTGAGAATGCTCTCGAGATCAGACTCGCTCAAGTTGGAGAGGACAGAGCCAATGTTGGCAAAGGCGCTGTTGCTGGGAGCAAAGACAGTAATGTTCCTCTCATTGGTGAGGTTTGTGACGAGCTTGGACTCGGTGAGGGCGCCAGCAACGGCGGAGAGGTTGGCGGCGATGGCCGTGTCGGAAAGGTTCTTGGGGACGGCGAGGACCTTGTTGATGATGTGGATGACACCACCAGTGAAGTTGAGGTCCTGAGTGTGTTAGTGAGTGCTGTAATTGATCAATTGGATGACTTACAGCCTTGGTGACATTGGACTGTTGGCGGAAACCACTGTAGAAGCTGACGGTATCGCCCATGGCCATGGCCTCGACACGCTGTCCACCGGTGACATTGGCATAAGTCGCGTTGGTGAGGAGGGTGGGGACAAAAGCGGCTGTGTCGCTGATGTTGCTGGCATAGTAGGTACCGTTCAGAACGTGGTACTGAAGGATAGCAGCGACGGAGCTGGGGTCGTTCTCGACCATGCGGGCGACAGCGGTGTCATTGAGGAGGTCCTTGATGGCATCGTTGCTTGGGGCCAGGATGGTGACATTCCTAAGACGGCCAAGGTCTCTGAGAAGACTGGGCTGGGCACGAAGAAGGCCTACACGATCAGTTTGTGTCTGCAGATAAGATACAGTAACAATAACATACCGCTGAGCTCAGAGAGGGTAGAGTTCTCAGACTCAAGAGCAGCAGTGAGGTTGACACGGCTCTGGGCAGTGGCATAGCCCGAGAGGGCGAGGGCGACAAGAGACTGCAGCTTCATTTTGATGATGGACTAGACAGAGTTAATCTTGGATAAACAACACGAACCCGAGACCAGAAACACGGGGGGGAAGATCAAGCTTAAGAACTCCTCGAGAGACAAGCTTCGACGGCAGCATCCTGGCCAATTGGTAGAGCATCGCTCAGCACGAGCACGAGCCTTCCCCCTCGCGAGACCAGACTCAAAACAGAGTCAATGACATAGACCAAGAGCTCAAGCGTCATCAATGGCCAGAATGGTGAAGTGCTACTCAGCCCACGCCAAGGCTCTTGGTCTGAGACGAGGTCAAGGGTTGGAAGAGACTCTGAGTCCTGTCGTGGCTTGCCGTGTGCCGAAAGCCGGGGAAGCTGTGTCTCCGGGAGTTGCAGTTTGGAGTCGCACCATGCGAGAGACGTGCATTCAATTGGTTGAAGCAAGATATTTCCATTAGCTATTGTAACTAGTTCTGCCTCGTATCGAACCTGAACCTGAAGGAAAAAGCCTGTTTGCTGGTGTCGGTCCAAGGCGAACCGCGTAACAGACAACCTACACGGATCAATAGCTTCATGCTCCTGCTGGTAATATCCGGAAAATCTCATTGGGCTTGGAGTCAATTCGGACTAGGCTGCAAGCTTCCTCAGCCCGGATCCCCACACTCCACAGCCGATCGGGTATCGTGATATCGTCATAGATATTTATTAGGCCATCGCCCAACAGCAAAGCTCAGTTTTTGTACACAGCCGAGTTTTTGTTTTGACTGATCCTCACTCAATTGAAGACGCCGCCAAGGCGCTCGGCACTGCTAGCGTTGCATTCCAGCTGTTTCATAGGGTGATGAAGAGCTCCCTTGGAGTGTAAATCGGCCAATGCAACGCCGAGGGTGAAAAGGGATGTTGGTCAGCTCATGCATCGGTCAAAAATGGCCGGACATGGTTCAGAGTCCAGACTGTCGCAGAGTTTTTGGCAAAATTGTTGGCAGATGCCGATTGGTTTGGTTCGTTGGGTGAAAGGATTGTTCACCAATTTGACGGGGCAACTCAGAGAGGAGGTCCAAATGGATCGGCGTTTTCCAGTTTCACCCTCTTTGTCTCTCGGAGATCATCCCCAAATACTGTCCCGTCCTCGTTGGCCGCCGCCTTCTTTTCCTTGTTCATAACTTGTTCTCGTCTCGCTCGTTGAAGATTGACTAGGTTCGCTCGATCGGGATCACGACATTTCTGCAATTTCTTGCGGAGCGGTTTCATCGCTTTGACAATCTCGGGCTACTCCTGTTAGCATGGTTCACACAAAAAGCTTTAGGCGTACCGTTCCCCAATACTCTGTCATTCTCTCGGGAGGTTCCTCTTCGAGCATCTTGCGGCAGCTGTCTACAGCTCCTAGAATCTTGTCTCGCATGTTTGCAAATGCTGATTCCTGACTAGCGTTGCCGCCTTGACCAGGAGTCGGGATCAGAGTATCGAGCAGTCCATGGTCTGCCATGGAAAGCGCCGCCATCATGATTTGACTCGGCGCATAGTGGAAATATGCGTCTGTCACCAGAGGGCTGAACTTGAGGATTTCTCGCGCTCGGGCGTGCGCTTTACCGATTCGTGTCTCTTCGTCCGGTAGCTTCCTTCGCAACTCCAGGATGGCACCCTCGAGCGCTCTGAACGGATGTCGCACATCGAAAGCAAAGCGAATTCCCTGACAGAGAAGAAACTCTCCCGCCAGAATCTGCTCGCCAGTTGTGTTTGGGAACTTATCCGAGAACGCATTTAGCTTGTAGAAGAAGCCTTCCGCCTTGCATCCGAAGAAGAGTGATGTTTTGAGGAGGTCGGTCGCAGGGTAGGTCATGACCGAGTTGGTCACGTAGAATCGTCGCAGAAAGATAGCGGCCGTCGCTCGAATCTCAGTAGGAAGCTCGCAGAATGTAGCCGCGCGGATAAGCTCGACGGTGAAGAACTTGACGAGGCGTATCTCCTCCTCGGGGGTGAGAAAGTCGGGCGGAGGATCTGTCGCAAGTCGAGGAGCGATCTGTTCTCGCGCGAGGGAGTTTGTCTTTGCGCGCAGCTCTTGGAGGTTCGCCGGTGTGAACGACCATAGCCGATATTGGCTGGACTGCCTATAGCGCTCGTCCTCCGTCGCCATTTTGTTGTTGTGGATGATGCAGAGCAGAGAGGCTGCATGACGGAGCTGCCTTCCTCTTGATTTAGATGTCACGTGACCTTATCTTATCGAAGTGATCGTCAGGGACCGCACTTCATTAAAATAGCCTCACATTCAAGCTCAAAATATTGAACTTCCCGGCCAAATGATTTCAAGCTCGATTCAATCAATTACAGACGCATTCGCGTGAGACTCTATGGTCCAAATCAAATCCAAACGCCAGCCAGACACCAAATCTACCAATTTACTCATGAAATCCATCAATATCCCAAGTTCTCCCTTCTCGCAGGAGGAGGAGGCGGGGGCTTCTTGGCCCGGTTGGGAGGGGGAGGCGGTGGCTTCTTTCCAAGAGCCAGACCGCTTGTGCTTCGGCTTAGACTTCCATAGCTAGTTGCAGGGCTGGCAGCACGGTGTTCCCAGTCAGGGCTGCCGCTTCTGCTCGTTGAAACATCATCAGAGAATACATCGTCATGGCGTCCGTATGAACCGCCGTCAGTAGCAACGCGAGCAAGAGGAGCACCTGGAACTCTGAGATTGGCCAGTGGTGTAGCTGTAGATGAGGAGCGGCCTTCAAATGTCGAGGCGCGTCCAATCGGGGGTCGTGCAGGTTGGGGAGGGGGAGGCGCAAGACGGCTTCCAGGGGAACGGTTGGGAATGCGAGCGGGTTCCTGTTCAGCCTCTGGCTCCTCGTAGACCGCCTGATGACGAGGTTCTTGCCAAGAACGAGCGGTGTTTGATCGACTGCGACCGATCTTGGGAGCGCTGGTAGGCGAAGACGAAGCTCCAGCCCAGTTCTGGCGAACACGACGCAGCTCTTCGGCGCAGCGCTCATGGTAATCGAGCTCAGCGTCGAGGAATTGAGTCAGGGATGTAATGTTGTCCACCTCGGATTCCTTGATGTCCTGCATACGACGAAGGACATCCTCGCTGGTCTCCTCGAATTTGGCCTTGTTCATGCGAACTTCTTCTTCGATGCGGAAATCGTCACGGCGGGCCTTTTGCAGCTTGTTGGTGCTGGCGTCGTAGGCGAGACGGCGGTTCTCAAGCTTCTTGCGGGCGTTCTACTCTTGTTAGCGGGCGTGTCGTCAAGCAAGCGATTGACATACCTGGTACTCTCGCATCATCGCCAGACTCCTCTCGAGGTTGTCCAGCCAAGTAGCATTGGCGCAGTCTACGTAGGAATCTTGGATGCCACCAATGCGCTCGTTGGCGCGACCCAAGGACAACAGGCAGTTTCCGAACTCGGACTCTTGCTCAAAGTCCTCGCCGTGGGTAGCCATTGTACGGCCAAGAGCCGCCATGGGAGTGCCGCGCTCCTTGTTATCCAGAAGCTCATTGCGCTGGGACAACCATTTGACGTAGCCGCTCATAGATCGTTGCATGCGCTCCATGCCTGGAGTCGTTAGTCGTCGAAAAGTTAATGATCCACGGGGAACGAACCATCTTGACGGAGAGCCATTTCGGTCTCGAGATTCTTGAACTCATCAGAATGAGCCGTTCGGGCTTCACCACCCATCTTTTCACCGGCCCATTGAAAGGCTCGGTCAATCTTCTTTGTGAAATTCATATTGACTCGTTCGGTATCGTAAAGTCGGATCCAGTCCGATAGTTTGTTCTTCGCGGGGTCGTCTGGCGCCTTCGCTACGATGCTTTTAAAAGTATAACGAGGGACAGAGGCAAGTTGTAGAAGTAAAAGAAAGAGTCTTTGAGAGCGAGAGACGGGGTAATGAATGATTGCAGAGGACGAACAAGGGGTAGAAGAGGGATGGGATGCTGGGGTGGCGAACAATTGGGGCGTATGGGATGGAAAAGGACACGACCTTGAAGGTCCCGTCTTGACTGAATCCAAACCAAACCAATCCTTGACTGGGACTGGTTCTGGTGATGCGACCTTCAAGCCCGTTGGGAGTGAGGGTCTTCAGGGGTGCTTGTAGTGGTGTGGAGGTGAGGTTGGGGAGCCCAGCCCTGAGCTTTAAGGGAAAGCCCCCTGAAAAGTTCCCAAGCTACAGTGCGTTCGCAGTAGTTTAGCTTATCTTATCGCCCTGCAGAGGGCAGTGAACTCAACTGAGCGGGGAACCCAAAAAGTCTCAGGAATTGCAAATTCATTTTTATGAAACAGCGCCCGAGCAAACGAATTATTGAAACAGCAATTACAGGTGACGTTCACTATTGAGTCTGTGGAATCCTGATCACGTCTGACAAAGGAGAGACGGACGTGGTGCCATGGGCAGGCGATGGGAAAGCCAAGAATGGCAAGAGAAATAAAATGCTGAGGCGAAATCGACCCCAAGATTTGGTCGAGGCAATTTTAGATTATAACCTACGGGCACTTGACTGAACTGAACTCTCTTGGCTTGGCTGGACTGGCTCGACAGGCTGGGCGCTTCGGACATGGCGCGGCTAGAAAATTGATCTGTGGACCATACGATCTGGAGCATCGTGTAGAGATGACACGGTGACTGTATCGCGCTGACGTATTGTACAGTCAGAGTTTCTGAAAATAGGACGGGCAATCGCTATAAGACGACGTACGTGAGTGATTGAGTCTGTAGCCGGAGCGAACCTGAGCGAGATGGATCCAATCCTGATACGAGTACGGATCAAATCTGTAACCACGTACTGGCGTCTCGGTGGCCCGTGTCTCCTATGGACCCCTGAGACAACGGCGCCAATAGCCTGCGGTACCGCTACACTAACAACGGGAACTGTCTCCGGCTGGGAAAGCCAAGTTGGTGATCCCCACCACAAGATAGCGAAATGGAACCTACGCCGTTGGTATCTTTATCTGGAGATGAATAACAAGGGTAGATGATAAGTTGATTGAATGCTGCGTACGGAGTATATAGACCGCTGTAATTCATTTTGCGTCTTCAAGTCGATCAAGCTGCCGTGCATCATGTCGTTGACCGCGACTTGGACTAAGGTAGAGACAAAAACTCTGAAAGCTTCTTTAAGCATACCATTCTCCATAAACTAACCTTACTAAAAAGGTTCGTCGTTCGTTGGGACACTCGACACCACCATTTGCACTCCTTCTCCTTCTCCTTCTCTCTCTGTCCCCCAATACCACCCACTGCTGATCTTAACAGCAGTGTCGGCCCGTCCAACCCATCACCAACCTCACACTCTCACGTTACCCTCGCGTGTGCTGTCTTGTTCAACCCCGCTTCAAAAAGTTACAGTAAGAGCCGCAGGCCAGGAAAGTGATCAACCATCGTTATCTTCGTTCTAGAAGAACCCCAACCTCCAGCCTCGTTGGGAATAGTTTAGAACTGTATGTCGCCTAAAAAGGGCCTCGCCCCCCTCATTCTTTACCCGCTCCACTATATACGGGGGGTAGACATCCAGACCATTCCCACCAACAAGCTTGCGTAATGCTTCACGGGAGGAGGGAAAAAAGCACGCAAGACATTTGGTATTCAATCCGGATACTGTGTGGTCTGTTACATTGAAGGGTACGACGAAGCTTTTCCACTTGCCGATCTCATTCCCATGCTTCTTCGTCTGACACCAAGAAAAAAGCTTGGCCTTGGGATTCATGCGCTAAAATGCCTGGCTCAGACTTCCCCAGAGTTATGGGCGTGGCCCCGATTTGGCGCGCGCCAGGAGGTATTGGATGATCCATATTTTCCATGAGGCAGTGCTATTTTTTGCTGTGATCTTCATTCATTGCGATCCGCGCTGGTGAAACGTACATGTGCGCCATTTGAGACAATTGCGTGGCACGAGTGATGTGATCTGTAGGGTATGGACGTGTCGATTTCAAGGGTTGAGCAAGGGTGATACAGTGACTGACGTCTGTCAGCATCCCTTGTCTCATCTGGAAGGTCCCTTACCCAGTTGATGATCTGTAACTCGGTAGTTCGGTAAGAATGGCTACTGAAGGGTCTGTTTGTTAACATCATCGGCGCTTTAATGCTATGTACTCGTCAGGTACATCATGACATTCCCATCCCACCAGCCACTCCTCAGTATATACACTTTCCGCAATATCCGCACTCTTGATCACACGCAGCATAATCACTCTCACTCTCACTATCCGATTGCGCCGGCATCAACTCTTCTTCGCGCTCCGAGTCCTCCGGATCCTTGCTCTCACTCCCCAACCAAGCCTCCCATTGCTTCCTGACAGGCTCAGACAAGACGTCACCTGCGTCCGATAGCTGTTTGCGAATCTCGAGAGAGCCGCCGTTGGACCATACGATCTCCAACTTGCCGTCCTTTGACGCGTGGGCCTTGTCAATTATGAGGCGCAGGAGTGCAGCGAGACGCTTGAGCGATGGCTGGTTGAGTTCCTGCCACTCGGCGATGTCGGCTTTGACATTTTTTATGTCGATGTTGGAGTCTTTGAAAAGACCTCTTTCGTGGTAGGCGAGGAGGAATTGCGTGACTTGGGCGATCCACAAGCGTGGAAGTTGTTCGCCGAGGTGATCTTTTTCACGAGCCATGATTGATCGCGTCTTCAAGTCGAAGATGCTGCCCTGGGGGACGGTTTCGCCTCCATCTGACACTTTGAGTTTACCAGTACCGTTTGACAGCGATTCAGTGATGCCGAGACTTTCTAAATCGTCAACAACTTGCCCCTTCACAGTCTTGGCGACAGGACTGGACGAAATGTACCCGTCCCCTTCGAAGCGCACCATGAGATCAAGACCCCCGAATTGATACAAAATGATTCGCTGATGGGAGGTCGAGCGCTTGACTGAAGAGTCCCATGTGGTGTACGCCTCTGGGAATGTATGCCCGAATCCTCGTACGCCTTCAATCTTCTCGCGAGGCGAATTCTCTCTGCGAATGAGATGAACAGTCTCGCCGACCTTCTCAACGAGCATGCGAAACGAGCGATCCAGATCAACGCCTCGAGCAAAGCGCAAGAGGTTGCCGATCGTGCTGCCACATGCGACGATGTTGACCGGGACAGGGTCGGGATTCATTTGCATGATAGAGACAATTGCAGGTTCAAGAGGATGCTTGGGATAAGCTGCTGCGTTGACATCGCGATAGTACTCGCCAGCGTCACCAGGCAGCTTGTTCAGACCCTTGGGAGGTGTCCATCTCGGGGGTTGACCTGTACATGTCAGACATGCTGTTTTTCTGGAGCGGCTCACGTACCTGGGATGGTGATCTCGGGAGAAGATGAGCTGATCCAGTTGTAGGATGCGAGTACTTTGGCATTCTCAATCCCCACGTGATCGCCATCGCTTTTGAGGCTGTCTTGGTTGATGCGTTCAATTACATCTCCGAGTGGAGGTGCTGGCGATGAAGTCACAGGCGCGGGTGCTCGCCACACGCGCGAAATTCCTTGACGGCGTCCGTACATCATGAAGTGAGTCTTGTGAATGAGGTATGGATGATGATGTGCTATGATTGATATAGAAAAGTCTGGGTGACTGAGGCTGATGAGAATGAGCAAGATGGGGATGGATAACTCATTATATTCTTAGATGCCATTCACTTTCTCTGTGTAACACCAGGAGGCCTACCAGACAATCCATGGGAATATGTCACAGTGTTTGCCTAGATTCTGCATTAATTACACTTTGCTCATCCTTTGTTGGTTGCGACAATGTTGGCCCATTTTCCGACCGCTGGGCTGTGAAGAACAGGCATTCTTCATTCACGTGTCTCCTCAACCAGGGTGCTGAAAACAAGCTATCTACCATGGAAAAAGTGAATGAGCTTGTCTAAATTATCGTGGATATGTATACATATTCTTCATGTGTTGATTGAAATCTTGTTGGACTGCACCGGAGTTAATTGCCAAGTCCTTGATGATGTCTCCGCCGTGAGCTGTGGGAGGCCGACCAAAACAACGCAGAGCCTGATTGACAGCGAATTAAATGTCTGTTTCATTGTCGCATCACACGGGAGGCTTTGTCGGCCCCATGCATTCTGTTGGCCGTCGTGGCGATGCTGGTTGGGTGAGGTCAAGGCAGACAGACAGACAGCTTCATTCAATACAAATGGAAGCTGCATTCACTCACTCACTTATTCGGTGATATCACATTCTTCCAACACCGTCAGTTTTACTTTCGTCAGCAACTTCATCATCATCATCTTATCTGAGTATCATCATCATCGCTGCCATGGTTCTGGTACGAGACGCATCTGGCTCTCGAGCCGCAAAGCTCATCAAGACATTCTGGGCCGTCATTAAAGGCGAACAACAAATCACGACTGCACACTCCGCAAAGTTGTTTGTACAGGCTTGTGAGATCTACAGTAGCAAGAACTCGCCCGTCAAATTTGTCGAGGTCCTTATCTCAAACCCTGCCGGTATCGCGGCGTTGGAGCGAGTAGTCCGCGTCGACTTGACTTTTAGCTTCATAAATACCACTGCCTTGCCATTCCTCCTAACGTTATCGGATGAGGGTGTTGCTGCTCTCAGCAACGGCGGATTTCTTCGCCAGATGTTAAAGGCCATTCTGGAGCCATCGACCTTTTGGACTGCTGCAGTCGGCGCTTACCACAGTGACAAACTTGACAATGTCGGCCTTGAAGCATTTGCCTGGCTGTGTCTACAAATTGTCTCGGATCAAACCAGCTTCGACTCCCACAAGGCCGCAGTCAAAGAATTGATGGATAGCAAGTCTCTTCTCAGCTCAGGCTCGCCCGAAGTGAGGAAGATTGCGTACCGCATCGAGAAGATCATCAAGATCTTTGCCCAGCCCGAGATTGCATCCAGCGGAATCACACCTGGAGGACGCCACGACAACGATCATGCCAATTTCCGCAATATCTCAATTTATCCGACCTCTGATGAACTTCTCTCAAGCGATCCTCCATATCTCCAACGACTGGGAGATGTCTTTGACACGCCGATTGAGACCCGAAGCCAAAGTTACCGCGATTGGCTCTTTCGTTTGCTTCGCGAGGACATGCTCTCTGAACTCCGAGAAGACCTACAGGTCGCCATGAGTCAGAAGAAGAGCAAGCGTCGTCCTGTTGCTTTGGGGCAGTTGAGATTGGTTGGCATCAATAACGACCATGACATTGACACCAAGCACATCCCTCCATATGCTCTTTACGTCGCGTGTCAGCAGGGCATCACTTTTCCGCATAAACTGCCGAAAGGCGGTAAGAAGACGTTCCTAACAGAGTCGAAGAACTTCATGAAGAATGACTCTTTTGGTGCGCTCTGTTGCAACGGCACCATCATCGCGTTTGGGTCGCTTGTCAGAGACGTCGCGAACCTTCTCAAGACACCACCCATTGTTGGCATCAGATTCAACGATGGTTCTGGGCTCAAGAAAGCCATTGATGTCCTTCAAAGTCCATTTAAGGACCAAGTAAATTTTTTCATCGTCGACACCGCTACTTTTGCTTTCGAACCGATCCTCAAACGATTGAAGACCATCGCCGAGTTGCCTCTTGAAGCTCAATTGATCGACTCCGATCAACCTTCTGGGGACGGGCCGAGATCGACGACATTGAACGCCTTGCTTCACAAGCTCAAGGAGGCTTTGGCTTCAGAGCGCAGTTATCAAATGCCTTCTGGTTTAAGACTAAAAAAAGAGATAAAACTGCAGGGTGCTCAGCTCAAGTCCTTTATTCACGGCATCAGCAGCAACTTGGCTCTAATTCAAGGTCCGCCTGGCACGGGAAAGTCGTTTCTGGGCGCGCTCATTCTGTTGACCATTCTGCGATTGACAAAATCGCGTATTCTTGTGCTGAGCTATACTAATCATGCCCTGGATCAGTTTATGGAGGATCTGATGGACATCGGCATCAGCTCAGACCAGATGGTTCGTCTGGGTTCCAAGTCTACTGAAGCCACCAAACCCACTCTTCTGAGAGAATACGACGGCCAAAAGAAGTATTGGTTGAAGATGGAGGAGAAGAATATCCTCAATACCCTTCGCGTTGAAGAAACGAGTCTCAGCTCGGAGCTTCAAGAATGCAGCAGAAAGCTCGCTGCACGAGAGGCTGATCCGGCTGATATCCTGGAACACCTTGAGCTTTCCGAGAACTTCAGCATCGCATGGGAAGCGTTTCAGGTACCTGAAGATGATGGTTTCAAGATGGTTGGCTCGGACGGTAAAGAGATTGACCCGGAGGGCGTTTACCAGCAATGGCTGAACGGCGGTGATGTCAATCGTCTCGGACACCTCAGCATGGCTCTGGACCCGAGAGCCCGCGCTGTCTGGAATGCGCCACTGGCTGTGAGAAGGCAATGCCATTATGAGTGGTCTCAAATGGTTCGTGAGGAGCAGAGCGCCCGGTTCGTTGAACTGAGCAAGCGATTCAGTGATGTGAGGACTGAGATTAAGAGTATCCTTGACGAGCGCGGACGAAGAGTCCTCAAGGATAAACAGATCATTGCTTGCACAACAACCGCTGCAGCAATGTATCAGTCAATCATTGAAACCGCCAACCCCGACGTCATTCTGGTTGAAGAAGCGGGAGAGATCCTCGAAGCTCATATTATTACAGCTATGAGCGCCTCTGTCAAGCAACTCATACTCATCGGAGACCACAAACAACTCAGACCAAAGGTCGGCAATTACTTGTTGACAAAGGAAAAAGGCGAGGGCTACGATCTGAATGTGTCGCTCTTTGAAAGGCTTGTTATTCAGGGTCGCCATTTCACAGCCCTTGAAGAGCAGCATCGCAGTCATCCAGACATCTCACAATACCCTCGCATGCTAGCCTATCCTGAACTAAAAGACATGCCAACGACTTCCGATCGTCAGCCAATCCGAGGATTGAAGAGTCGCGTTACATTTGTGCATCACGAACGACCAGAGGATACCATGGACGATGTCGCTGAGCGCCGGGACCCTACGGCCAAAGCCAGCAAAAGAAACCTCCACGAGGCTATGATGGTTCTCCGAATGGTTCGCTATTTATCGCAGAACGGATACAAGACCGAGAACATGGTTGTTCTAACGCCGTATCTGGGCCAATTGTTCCTTTTGAAGGAGACTCTTCGGAAGGAGATGGATCCTTGGCTGAATGATGTCGACAACCATGACCTGGTGCGTGCGGGACTGGTCACGCAGGCGGCTGCCAAAGTGAACAAGAAGCCTCTACGCCTCTCGACAATTGGTAAGTCAACCGACACTTCGTGAGTTCAATGCTGACAACACAGATAACTACCAAGGAGAAGAATGCGACATCGTCATAGTCTCACTAACACGCAGCAACGCATCGGGAGATATCGGCTTCCTGTACGCTCGTGAACGACTCGTTGTCCTTCTATCACGCGCCCGAAACGGCATGATCCTCTTTGGCAACATGGAGACATTCATGAAGAGCAAGAAGGGCGGTAAAATGTGGACGCAGTATTTTGACGCGCTGAAGCAGAATGACTCCATTTTCGATGGAGTTCCTATTCACTGCGAGCGCCACCCTGAGACGTCCATGTTATTGAAGCTGCCGGAAGACTTTGATAAGAAGTGTCCTGATGGAGGATGTGCTGAGCCCTGGTAAGTCTACACTCGCAGTTTGCTCATTGTTTTCTTCCTTTGTTATCGCCTTGTTATACATTTTCTAACCTCTCTAGTAATGCCCCATTGAGCTGCGGCAAACATAAATGCCAGCGACGCTGCCATCGGGTCCAAAACCACTCCATGATCCCATGCTTTGCCAAAGTCGAGAGAACCTGCGATAAAGGCCATAAGACCAAGGTCCCATGTGGAGACAAGTCCAAGACCTGCGCGACTTGCACGACAGAATACGAAGACAACCAGCGACGTATCAAACGCGACCTCGAACTCGAACGAACGCGCCAAGAAGCACAGGACAAGTATCGCCTGGAGCTACAAGAGATCGAGGATGAGATTGATCATCGCCGTCGAACTATGAAGTACGAGTCTGAGGAGAAGAAGCAAGCAGACGAGCTCAAACAGAAGAAGGAAGAACTCGAATCTCTTCGACAAGCGGAAAGCAACAAGAAGAAGATCAAGGCGACCCAGAAAAATAGCCCGCCGCCTCAGACTGCTCCTCAGTTTGGTCCTATATCCGGTGCAGCCAATGAGTGGAAGAACATGAAAGAGGTAGAAGGTGCACGCAACGCCGCTTTGGATAAGCTGATGGGAATGATCGGTCTCGAGTCTGTCAAAGACCAGATACTCTCGATCAAGTCCACAGTCGATACCAAGATACGTCAAGGGTTCTCTCTTGGGGATGAGAGATGGAGTTGTTCACTCCTTGGCAACCCAGGAACAGGCTAGTACACTATGAAGCGCAGTATTACATTGACTAACTTCACTCCAGGCAAGACAACAGTGGCCAGAATATATGCAGAGTTCCTCACGACGGTCGGTGCTATTGCAGGAAGCTGCTTCAAAGAAGTCACTGGATCTAAACTCGCCAACATGGGTGTCACCGGCTGTGAGAAGCTTATCGAGGATGTCAACAACAATGGCGGCGGCTGCGTCTTCATCGACGAAGCATACCAGTTGTCATCTGGCAACAGTCCCGGCGGCAAGGCTGTGCTGGATTATCTTCTGGCAGAGGTCGAGAACCTAAGAGGAAAGGTCGTGTTTGTCTTGGCAGGGTATAGTAAGGAGATGGAGTCCTTCTTCTCCCACAATCCCGGCATTCCCAGTCGATTTCCCATCGAGATGAAGTTCGAGGACTACACGGACAGAGAACTCCTCCAAATCCTTCAGCTCCAGATTCATCGCAAGTTTCAGGGTAGGATGGCTGCTGAGCAAGGGACTGACGGGCTGTTCTGCCGGATTGCTGTACGTCGGGTTGGCCACGGTCGCGGGAAGAATGGTTTCGGAAATGCACGCGCTGTGGAAAACTGTCTCCAGAAGATCAGTCAACGACAAGCAGCACGTCTCAGGAGGGAACGTCGAGCCAGCAAGAAGCCAAATGATTTGCTCCTCACCCGAGAAGACATCATTGGACCAGAACCTTCCGAGGCTTTGCTGAGCAGCAAGGCTTACAGAGAGCTCAAGTCCCTGATCGGCTTGCAGGAAGTCAAAGATGCACTCGGTGTGCTCATGGACACATTGAGAACAAACTATGAGCGCGAGCTTGCAGAGCAGCCTCTAGTAGAGTTCTCGCTGAACAAGGTTTTCTTGGGGTCACCCGGCACTGGAAAAACGACTGTCGCAAAGCTCTACGGAGAGATCCTCAAAGATTTGGGCTTGCTTTCTAACGGGGAGGTCGTTACCAAGAACCCAGCTGATTTTGTTGGAGCTGCTCTTGGCCAGTCAGAGGCTCAGACCAAGGGTATCCTCGCCGCCACTGTCGGAAAGGTTCTTTTGATCGACGAAGCATACGGACTTTATGGAGGAGGAGGCGTAAACGGCTCTGTCATTGATCCCTACAAGACGGCTGTTATCGACACCATCGTCGCAGAGGTTCAAAGCGTACCAGGCGAAGATCGATGCGTCCTCCTGCTTGGATACAAGGAGCAGATGGAGGAGATGTTCCAGAACGTGAACCCTGGTCTCAGTCGACGCTTTCCCATCTCGTCTGCCTTTGTCTTTGAAGACTTTGATGATGTTGCTTTGGCAAAGATTCTGGACCTGAAGCTGGGCAAGTCAGGCTTCAAAGCAACAACCAAGGCCAAGGTTGTCGCACTGGACGTCCTGCGTCGTGCAAGAAACCGCCCAAACTTTGGAAATGCGGGCGAAATCGACATCTTACTTGGAAGAGCCAAGGCGAATCATCAAAAACGTGTATCATCTGGCCAAGTCAAGAGACACGGAACCTTGGAGCCCATCGACTTTGACCAAGACTTTGACCGTGCCGAAAAGGGTGATACCGACGTCAAGAAATTGTTCGAGGGCGACGTTGGGCGTGACCGTCTGATATCAATCCTTCAAGGTTACCAGACCCGCGTGCGTCAGGCCAAACAACTGGAGATTGACCCGGAAATCCCCTTCAACTTCCTTTTCAGAGGTCCACCTGGAACAGGAAAGACAACAGCTGCGCGCAAGATGGGCCAGGTATACTATGATCTGGGCTTCTTGGCTAGTACGGAAGTCATTGAGGTTTCTGCTACTGAGCTCATCGGCCAATATGTTGGACATACTGGGCCAAAGGTACAGCAGCTCCTGGATAAAGCTTTGGGGCGGGTTCTTTTTATTGACGAAGCTTATCGACTTGCTTCCGAGAGCTCGTTTACCAGAGAGGCTGTCGATGAGCTTGTGGATTGCGTCACGAAGCCAAAATATCACGGCAAGCTTATCATCATCCTTGCTGGCTACGTACAGGACATCAACACTCTGCTGGGCATCAACCCAGGAATGTCTAGTCGTTTCCCAGAAAGCATTGACTTTGACCCCCTCACTCCTGCTAGCTGTATTCAGTTGATGACCAGTCAATTGCAAGATAGCAAAGCCAAACTCAAGGGAAAGATACCAGTGGACCTGTCGGGTTTGGAGCGTCCTGAGAGGGGATTCTTGATGGAGCTGACCAACAAGTTCGAGGAACTGTCGAAGCAGGATAGTTGGGCGAATGCGAGAGATGTCAAAGAACTTGCCAAGAAGATGTTTCACAAGTTTGATCTATCTTCTAAAAGTCTGAGACTTACCGAGGAGCTCGTACGCGGCACTATAGACGACATGATGGCGGAGCGTCGAGGCCGAATGACGGACAAGAAACCTACTGCTGCAAGTGAGATCGCCAAAGCACTCAATGACATGCCTTTATTCACACCACCTACAACGACAACCAACGTCACCACAGTTACTGAGGAACAAGAGGAGGAAGAACCAGAAGAAGAGCTCCTAGACATCACTGTTCCGCAAGGCATCCGAGACGCCGGAGTAAGCGATGAAGTCTGGGAGCAGCTCCAAAGGGACAAAGAGCAAGAGGCCAAAGATGAAGAAGAATTTCGTCGGCTCAAAAAGGCCCAGCAGAATGCAAGTGACGCTGACAGAGAGAAGCTGGTACGTAAGATACTGGCTGAGGAGGAGAAACGGAAGAAGATTGAGGCGAGAAAGGCAAAGTTGATGAAGATGGGAGTGTGTCCGGCTGGATTTCAGTGGATCAAGGAGAGTGCCGGGGGGTTTAGGTGTGCAGGAGGTTTGCATTGGATGTCTGATGGGGATGTTGATAAGTTGTAAGCAAGTGGTCCAGCGTATATCCTCTATATGACCAGACAGAGGGCCGGCAACCATGACTAACCTACAGCATCCAAAATGGATGTTCTGGATAAGTTCTAGCCTTTTTTTTTAGTGCATTATTGTCTTTAATATTAGTTAGCAAGTAAATACTGTAAATACTTGTTAAGATACTTATGAATTTGCTTTCTGACTTCTTAAACTTTTATAAACATATTTAGGATTTAGGAACTACTTACTAAAAACTGCTCAACAGATAAAGAAATTCTAACGTTACATTTATTCTTTTACTCAAAGCCGCTATTACCATTTCTTTTCTTCCGTTCCATATCAGCCAATTTTGATTTAATACTTCTTGCACTCCTTTCGGTACCAAACTTTCTTTGGAACTTGAGCATCATCCCCGAGTATTGCAGAAGGTCAAGGCTGAGTGAGAGGTATCTCACCCATCTAAGCCTTGAGGGTATAAGCAAGTTCAATGTTATTACTGTATGCTAGATCCATCAACAGTGTTATATCCTATCCGATTCCAAGACCATGCCCTCCTGTAAACATCGAGAGTTGTCCTAGACTCTCCTCAAGGAACAATAGAGTTGAGAAACTTCAGATAAGGTTGCGTCGACTTACTGCCTTCCTTGAGTGGCCTAGTCGAGTGCTGAAGAGCAGCTCTGTGACAGCCCAGAAAGGCGTTGGTGGCAGTAGTGCTCAAAGACCTGATCTCATAATTATTCTTATCCCCCTCGCCAGCGCTCCAGGTCAAACTGTGGTCAAAGCGCGCGTAGATACGATGTCCACCGTCATCAAGCTTCTTCACAAGATAGTCCGAGAAGTAAGCGCGCGAAGTACCTGGGCCAGTGGCCAATGCTTTCATGTCGACCAAGCCATTCGGAGCATCTAGATAATAGTCCCTATCGATCGAGTTTGGAATCTTGCCGACCAAGACGCTTGGGGTGTCCATAATGCCCTTCACTTTGAGAGCATCATCCTTGACATACTCATGAGTGCTGGCGAAGAAAACATCGCTAAGCTTAGAATCAGCGCCCCAGCAAGTATTCCAGTTCGGCACTCCCGAGCCAGTTGCAAAGTTGGTGATATTCTCTGTGGAGTTCACCAGCTGATAGGCAGGCTTATTAGTTTTGTTGGACAAGCTCCCAGTTTGGGCGGTGCCATTGATGACCAACTGTCGGGTGACGAACTGCACCCATTCAAACTCGTCGTGTTTAGAATCGTCTTTGAAGATGAGACCGAAGCCACCATATCTCTTGGGGTCCTCAGGGACATAAAGTTTGCTAACGAGAGCGGCAGTGCCGGTACCGTCGATGCTGGTTAGTTTAGCATTGACTGCGTTTTCGGCAGGAAGAGGATCCGAGACGTCTTGGACGATCAGTTCGGCAAACTTGTTGCCATAGAGGGGTGTCTTGTCAGTAATGGCTATTGTTGCTTTGGGATTATTGGCCAGAATGTTGGCAATTGATGTGATGAAAGAGCACTATTTAGGAGTGAGTGTTGATGGGTCTGTAAAGAGAAGACCAAACTCACGGAAGCTGGCCATTACTTATACACGTCAGTGCCAGCTAAAAGCATGTGATGTGATGATATGTAGTCATACCTCCTCAGCAATGTGGCGCCGCAGCCACTTTCAATAGTAGGATAAAGTTGAAAGCATACTGCCAATGAGTAACAGGGAATCTTGTGATATGCTGCTTGCTGGCTTACTACAGCGGAGTAAGCCTATCACAAGACCCTTATTTGTGCTCAAAGAGAGCAGTGCATGGTTGCATCCATACCAATATTGATGTAAGCGGTGTCCAAAACTGACCTTTGAACTTGACACATCATTTCTCTATTCCGATATTTGTTTCTGAATGCAACAAACTCAATGCATATTTCTTTGAAAGCGATTAGAAGTGTAAGCGGCATCATGAACACAATCACAAGTGACTCGAAGGCCAAGGGAGTAAGTGCAGCTGATCTTGTTATTCTGCCGCTCGAGGTCGCAAGCGTGACGAAACCAGAATAGGTTGTTTCTTTCGAAGTGGATGTCTTGGGTAAATTATAACGATCTGGCTAAAACAGTATCATACGTGACCGACGGGCTTTGCATATACCACCGTTGTCACAAAGCAAGGAAAAGAATCCCTGCACATCTGCAAGTTAACATTGAAGGATAACAATACACCAAAACATGAGCAAGCCATGATGTGGCTTTTCTTCTCAAGTCATGCTGAAGGACTGGACCTCTCAGGCGACAGCCAGTGTAAAGTCCTGACCCTACCAATTGAACGAGCACATTTGCCTTGTTTTCTAAAAGGGCCTGGATTACGGAAGTGACCACCTCAACAGTCAGGGTACCTGGGGTAAAGATACTTGTCTGAGATAGAGGGAAGAGCCTGAAGTGTTCCAACCTGGCCCACCTCATCTGCAGCCACAGTGCTCCGTATCTCTAGGCATTTGTACCTATTGAAAGTCATTTAATAAAGATATTGACGTGCCAGAAATCAAAGGTTTTCCTAACCTCCAGTCGGTTTCTAACTGTTTTCGAATTTAAGGAGTCTTAAATCTTCCATCTGATTATGTTTATTGTATTATCCCAAACCCGCTGGATCGCCCTCCCAGGCTCCCATCAGCATTTATAGAATAAAGTAGCCTACAGTGACCGTTAACATCAGTTTGCAATTGATTTCACTCTAATTTTGACGGTGGCTCTGTTGGCTACAAAGTCGATTGCTACAGGATACAGCTCTTTGTACATCAACCGATAGTAATTGACCGCAAGTTCAGTTGTCCCGTGTCACACCTTTCCCCCTTACAATCGCACAGACGCTTCTTAATGGGCCGAATCCTTGGTCGAACATTTTGGCTGGGTGTGATATCACTGCACAATCATGTCATTAACAAGTAGAATTGGTGCTTTTGGAGTCACTAACTACAAGTCTGAAGTTTTAATCTCGCTTCTCAAATATAAGAGTAAACAAAGACTTAAGGCAGTTCTGCAACCCTATCGCGAAAGATCCGTTCCGCTCGCTGCCAAACCCCTTCGGTATCCCGGCGGTCCAGAGTCAACAAACTTGGCAGAAGTAGTGAGGAATATTCGTCACTCGACTCGCGTGCGACCATGGTAGGAAGATGATCGATGGCGATGATTCGCAGCTCAGGGCCATCGATGTGCTCGGAAGCAGGAACAGTGGGGTTCTCAAACGAACTGTAGCTGGAGTAGACGGGAATAGGGTTATTCTCGCTGTTGGGGTCGCAACTGACGTCGCAAATGACCCGGAGTCGTCTGTCGGGTGCCGAGAGAGCTTCAAAAGTCGTGAACGGGGGGATTTTGTGGGAGCCCAGGTAGACGCAGTTCACAAAGATATCAGACGAAGCGACTTCAGTAAATGGACCTCCCTTGCTCGTCTCGGCGATGTCCCATTTCAGAATGTCACTAACACCGATGGCCTCAGCTGCTGCGATGGCACCTTTGCCGCAGCGGCCCAGGGCACCGATTACGATCAGCCGAGGGAGCGCGCCGTGGTTGGCGGAACGTGCAGCGTCGACCTTACCCTTGACAAGTTCAGTCAAAGCAGAGGCAGAGTCGACGACGGGAACCGGTCCTTGGGGTACGCCAGGGTTGAGCAGCTGGTGAGCCCAAGACAGTAGTGCCAGAGCGGTTCCGGCATATCCCGCCCAATATCCGAATGCAGCTACTCGGCGTCCATCTTCGTCCGTAAGAAATTCCAAGTCATACAGTAAGCCATCCGCGTTTGCGAAGCGGGACAGCTCAGTAGCCCAGCCGCTTTGCTTCTTGAATACATGAGCAAAGTGAATGTAGGTGTGAGGTAACGGTGCTGGACGTGGTCAGTAAGCGAAGCTAAAAGATAAGTCATGAGCAAACATACTACCATTCGCCTCAATCTCCTTCAATCCCAGGATAATATCCTCCTTGGGTGCATTGACCCACGAGCCGGCGGGTACGATGTCAGCCCCAACATCTCTGAACTCGTCAATCTTGTAAATGCGGTCCGGGGATTCCTCAACCCGAACTGTGTAGCCAGCGTCGAGCAAAGCCTTAGCAGTCGCAGGTGACACTGAATTGTTAGATGAGGGTTTTATGAGACACAAAGGGGGTCGTTACATGGAGAGCGACGCTCTAGAGGCTTTGTCTCGGTCCGGAGATGAATGACGACAGGCGACATGTCGGTGTTTTTGATGTTTGTGATAAGCTCTTCGTGATTGTGGAGTCACGAACCATCATTATTGTGAGGGGTTATGAAGCTTCAGGGTCGAAACCTACCGGAATAAAATGATCCCGAAAAGATGAGTCACCCCACTCCGATACAGGACCGAATTTTGTGTGCTTCAGGGTAGATACTTTGTTAGTAAATACAGATTTGCTAACTTGGGCACTTTTATATTCCTAGCAGCCTTAGTAGTTTCTTAACATCTTGTTTACAGCTTGTCTCAGTCTTAGAGACAAGTGACCGAAGCGCATTTATGTTAAACCTTTATGTCTCGTCCTACTCGTTTCGTCCCTCACAGAGCCTCATTTTCCCGCTGCCCTTTATTTGTCGTTTGCTAAGAGCTTCTTTGGCGTCGATGACGAGGAGAGCGTAGCGAGCTTTGAAGTTGTAGACGACGCATATGATGACGGCGCATAGCATGGCAACACTCATCCAGGCACACAGTATGACGCCTCGCCATTTGCTGTTCTTATCGGCGAAGGAGCCTGTGAGGGCGGTGACTACAAATGCAACGCCAAAGATGGGTATGGTCATATACTGAGCTGCCGTGAATTCGTATCCGAGGCCTTTGACGAGAGTGAGGTAGAAGTAGGAGAGATAGAAGTAGGAGAGGGTTGAAGATCCGACGATTGCCTAAGGAAGTTCACAGTCTGTCAAATACTCGGAAGCAAAGTGGTCGATGACTTACCATGTAACCAACAACAAAGAGCCAAGTGCGCCAGTTAGTCATGCTGAGTTTAAAGGCCTGCCAATGACCTAGTTTCTCCTCATCTTCAGTATGAACCTGTGGCCTGTCGTGCTGCAGTCTCCGAATGGCAAGATCAATCTCTTCCTGGCTGAACTTGAGCCTCGACGTGTTTGCTGGAAAGTCAGGGAGGATAAAGTACGCAATGACAGCAACTCCCATAGTGGCAGCACCCTCGACGACAAACAGCCATCTCCAACCAGCCTTGCCGTGTGCGCCGTCAAGACCGCTAGTGATAGAACCAGCCAAGAGGCCACCAAATGCACCGGAGAGGATAGCAGCGGAGATGTACGCGGCAAATCTCTTACTCTGCTCTTCACTCTTATACCAGGAGGAGAGGAGCAGAAGCACGCCGGGGGCAAAGCCGGACTCGAGGAAACCCATGAGGATTATGAGTCCGATCATATGTTCGTAGGTACGCGCGAAAGCCATTGCGATCGTTACGCTGCCCCAGCCAAACATGATGCCGGGAAGATATCGGCTGGGGCAGCGTAACGATCGCA
>NW_023501313.1:0-61028 GCF_013396195.1 Fusarium tjaetaba | reverse complement strand
GGGTCGAGACAAAACTTTTGACTGCTTCCTCCGTACCTGAACGAAATATCACCGATTGGATCTCGGTGCCTCCACTCCTCTAGAACTGTGGATAAAACTCGACACCGAAGTTCCCGGAAACGTTCAAGGCCGTGACGAGATTATAAGTTAGCTGCAACCACCTCAGTTTATGCGAAAAATAAGCTTTCTGCCGACTGGATAGCTTCAGGTCGTTGCATATCGATTTCAAAATGCTGCCAAGTCAACGGTCTAAAAAGAAGTTTCATCACAAGTCTAAGAATGGCTGCTCCAATTGCAAGCGACGCAAAGTCAAGGTTAGTTATCCGTGCATACGTATCATTCGTCAAGTACTAACCATAGCGTGACTAGTGTGATGAACTTCAACCGAGATGCACCAACTGCACGAGGTTCAAGTTGGAATGCCAATATGACATTAATCCAGTCTTACCGGCATCTTCACTTGCAACAGCACCGATTGCCCCGCTGAAGCCTGGACGAGGCCGGCCGCGTAAGAACTGGTCTTGTCAGGACTCCTCACTCCGATCCAACCTCCAGTCAGAAACCAGCGTGTCACCCCAGCCTCCAGAAACAGAAACAGAGCTGAACATGGCCCAAGCCGAGCTATTGCGTCAATTCATCATCTTTACTGGACCAAATCTCGGCGGCTCTGATGATCCACATCACCCGATTGTCCAGTTCTGGTCACGAGATGCAACCTTGCTTGCCGCGTCGTATCCTTATCTACTCCATCTATGTCTCTCTTTTGCGGCGTACCACCTGGCATATCTAGCATCCAACACTTCACCGGAAAGGTCACGCTATATTGCCTTGGCTAAAGATCACTTCTCTATCGGGTTGACCCAGACAAATGAAGCGTTGTCGCGAATAGACGTCTCAAATTGTGGCAGTCTGTATGTTTCAACTGTGCTGGTTTGCTTCTGTGTATTTGCAGCAGGTCCTACGGGGTCTGAAGATCTATTCGTGTGTCCAGCCGACGGCAACTCGCCTCATAGCTCCCTTTCATTAGCCCGTGGCACAAGACTTATACGACAGCTTTTCGAAGAAAAGGTATTGTTCTCTGGGCTTACGGAGGCGCTCGGTAACGGTAAGGCGCCTCCTGACGACCCCCGCCCAACCTACATCTGCGAAGGCTTTACTCGGGTTGATTGGGCTGGCCCGATTGAGAAGCTACGCAGTCTAATTGTTTCATGTTCACACCTGCGCAAGGAAGACTTTGCACGATCTCTAGAAGCCATCGCCAGTATCTACGAAGCCACGTTTGGTAATGCAGACGGGTCCATCAAATGCCCACTGCACTACAAGAGAGTTCTTATCTGGGTTTACATGATGGAAGATACCTTCATTGACTCCCTGCAGTCCAAAGACTCTGTAGCTCTATTGATACTAGCCTATTACGCACCTTTGGTTCAGACTATGAAGAAAGCTTGGTTTATACATGGCTGGGCTGATCATATTCTTTTTGTATGCGATAAGTATATATCACACGACTATTCTGACTTTCTTCAGTGGCCAAAAGAAGCAGTAAAGGCAATATGAACAATTTTGGGATTGGGACCTTTCTTTGAAGATTCTAAGAAGTTGCTTTGGTAAATCATATCTATCTCTATGTTGCACCATTAGGGGCCCAGCTCGATAGGATCCCATCCTCTCTTGACGTGCTGCGGCACTATACTACTACTATCGTAGAACGGAATAAAAGCCACCATAACCAGTAGCATGAGAAAGGCGTCAAAGATATACAGCATTGACTCGTTTTCGCTGATGAAACCATGGAACCCTTGCATGAACTCGATTGCTCGAACTAGATTTCGAATCCAAATTGCTACCACCGTTCCAGCCAACGCTGCTGTGAAGGGCTGCCACCGAGGACCATTTGTGTCATTCTGGCTCTTAGCTTCTCTCCAGAACCTGTAGACCAGACCCAGATAAACAGCCAAAACTACCAGTTGGAAGACGAGGCCACCCAGAATAACATGATCTCCAATCTTCATTAAGTTGAGATTGCCGGTAACTTGAACGAGACCACCGCCAATCTGTGAGCAGAAAGCCACGATGTCGGTAAGAATGAAAAGCACCGTTATGCTGCATTTTCGATTAGGTCGACCGAGGATACGGCTTTTTAGTCGCCCCAGAGTGACGTATATAGTTGCGCAGACAAATACTGGGGCGACGAGAATGAGCATGAGTTGCAACATGAATGGCCTGGGTGAGTTGGGTAGCTGACCGGCCCAAGCGCGGCCATAATATCCAAACGTCTCGCCTAAGTAGACGGTCAGTAAGAGTTGTGTTATCGGTAATAGCATGACGAGACATACATATACCACCAAGGATCATAGGGATAAAAAAACGCCTTTTGGTCTGCACAACACGAACGATATGTACGCAGGTTACAATGCCAAAGCATGCCATGAAGCCATAGCCAGCTGCAGACGAAGGAGTATATGGGTAATAGAGGACCTTTCCATCTTCGAACTGGACTAAACCCATGGTTGTGAAAGGAGGGCGGATTAGACTATCCAAGGAAAGAATGAGGAGACAGAAGTCCAAGATTCACGTCTGTCATCTTATAGTTGATGCCCTATAAAGAGCCTACGCATTGATATTGCAACTAGCCGCAAGCTGATACACAAAGTTCCCAAGAGGTGGAGTGCAATTTGGTCAAGCTGTGCGAATAATCAGCGATTGGCTACGATTCCCCGAGAGTCGGACCTCCGGCGGTCGTTGCACGGACTCCACCCACAATGAATCCTCTTCAGGGTGAAAGCAAATTGGAACCATGACGTGTCCTTCATGATAACAATAATTTGCCGACGGCGCTTAGAAAGAAGAGGCCGGTAGTGGATAATCATGGCTTGTTGCAACCCACATGACGTACGAGGTACACTAAAACCCACGAAGACCTGGCCATTCACAGACACGCAAGCCCATGGTTTAGAATGCGAAAAGGGAGGCGGATATACGAAAATGCTAGGGCAAACACTTACTCTCCGTAGTGTCCGAGAACCCCGGCATTTTATGTTCCTTGCTAAGTGAGGCTGAGATTGCTATAAAAGAGCCGATTGCATCCAGAAGAGGCGACAAACAAGAGATATTTGCACACCGATTTCGGCAATACATCAGCTCAATAAATAATGCGTTTATTTGCGCTTCTTGTGTGTTCAACAGCTCTTGCGTCCCCAACAGAGCCGCAAAGATGCAAACTTTCACCGTTTGATGCGACTTGGCCTATTGACACCGAGTGGGCAGCGTTGAATAACTCTATCGGTGGGGCTCTCATCAAAACACGCCCAGTTGCATCTTCCTGTTACAAGACGAATCCGTTCGATTCGACTTTGAACTGCAACGTCGTTGAGGCCAACTAGACTCAGTCGACTTTCCATGCCAACCTCCCCGAGTCGATTTCATCCGTCTTATACGCCAACAATTCCTGCCTACCCCCTGGGGCTCCGGGCTACAACAAAACACTTGGTTGCCATCTCGGTGGATATCCAAGTTATGTTGTCAATGCGACGAGCGATGAGCAGATAGCTCTCGCTGTCAAATGGGCATCAGACCGAAATATCCGCATCGTTGTCAAGGGAACTGGCCATGACTTATGCGGAAGGTTCGTGTTTCCTTGCCACCACGAGACTATGGGTCCTTGCTAATACTATTCTATTAGATCCAGTGGCGCACACTCTCTGTCCATCTGGACTCGGCACATGCAGCGGGTCGAGTTCGATCCGAGCTGGAGAGTACCTGGGACTAACAAGACAGACACCGTGCTCATCGCCGCAAGCGGCCTCACTTACGGTGATGCAGTTGGTCACGCTCTCAAGTATGGCCACGTCATTGTAAGTGGCAATGATGCCACAGTTGGCTTGGGAGGGCATATTGAAGGCGGTGGTCATGGCCCATTGTCGAGCACCTTCGGCTTGGCCGCTGACAACATTTACCAAGTGAGAGTTGTAACGACTCAAGGCCACATACTCACTGCCGACGCTACGCAGAACCAGGACCTGCTCTGGGCTATTCGAGGCGGCGGGGCGGGACAATATGGCATTGTTACTGAGTACGTACTGAAAGCTTATCCCGCACCAAGTGTCATCGAATCCGGTTTCACTATCTCCCCACGTGGCGACAGTTCAGCTGCATATGAAACGACCTGGAACGCTTTCTTAGAGTTAATGCGCCTGCTCCCTGATCTTATGGATGCTGGCTTGGCCGGTGCAGCGATAGTGCAAGGCAATCACAAAGCTGGCGTCAGCATCACCCAGGGGTTCTATGCTTTCAACAAGTCGAAGACAGACACCGAAAATTTGGTTCAGATGGCTATCGATAGGATTTATCCTTCTATCGGTGGCGATAGCAGCATCCTATCGATCGTTACTTCCAACACAACTGTCCATCCTACCTACAAGGGGTTCTTCGAAGCCTTGAATGCTGGAGGCTCAAACCAGGCCGGAGCTTATTCCATGCCGTCCAGTCGACTTCTCGGCCGTCGGGAGACATCCGAGATGACCCGGAAGACGCTGATTAGCTATCTCAAGCGGATGCTTACAAGCTCAGACCCGGAAGCATCTGGTATGGCTGTTATCGGCTTGCAAGGTGGACCGGGTCCTGCCAAAACTCCAAGAAGCATGCGAGGCGCGCTTCTACCAGCATGGCGATCAACCTATCTCCATACCATGAGCTACAGTCTGACTCTCGACAGTACTCTTACACCAGCAGAGACACTGGCGAAAGGAGCACGCGAACTGAATGACTCGAAGGAAAAGCTCTGGCAGGAATGGGCGCCAGATACTGGAGCCTATAAGAACGAGGCAAACCCTTTTAATCCGCATTTCAAGAATGACTTCTATGGAGCATTGTATTCTCGTCTGCTGGAAGTGAAGGAGAAGTATGACCCTACTGAGAGTCTTTGGGTTTTATCCGGAGTCGGAAGTGATGCTTGGGACTATAGTCTAGATACAGGCAAGCTTTGCAGAAGGAGTTAAGTTCCCTGTGGCTATGTTTTCTGTTCTATCTGATACTGCTTCAGTTAGGCAAGTAATCCTGCCTGTATAATTATGGCCCGCTCACCGACGTCTGTGAAAACATAGTAGGCGGAAGCTGTAGTATCACTACGTCCAGAGCTAGCAATACACTTGTAACAAAGTAGGAATAGTTTGCACCTCAAAGGATATTTGACAAGCCTAGATGATATTAGTAGCTATTCAAAATTTCATAGAAATCTCATGTTCAAGTTAGTCTTCCTGCAGCGATGATTATAAATCAAGATCAATGTCCGGATATTGTCTGCGTCATTGAGCGGGGTACTCGTCTTCACCCAACATCCTTTGAAACTAGCATATCTTCATTTAAGAAAAGCAGAAATTCGAAAAACAAACATATTAAGTTATATTACAGCATGGGTAGCGCCTCCCGCTATATTGAGCTCGCTCAGAGCCTGATCGAGCATGGTCCCCGCAAGACAATGCAGACATCCCGCCGCTTGCGGGCCGTTCACAACCATGCCACTATTGTGGATACAACTCACGGAGTATTTGTCTGGGAACATGACAGTTTCCCCACTATCTATGTGCCGGCGATTGATGTGAAGAACGCAAAGCTGGTTGATAAGAAGAACATCTCAGTGGAGCTCAAAGAGAGGGCCGCCATAGCCCAACTCATCATCCCAGCTCATGATGGTATCAAGGAGGCAAAGGTGGACAATGTTGTACACTTCTTTCAAGATGTCACCCTTGGGGAACTTTCTGATATGGTGCGGATTGAGTTTCGCAGTATAGGTAAGCTTTCGAGTATGACTTGACGACATGGTTTGCTAACGGATGACAGATCAATGGTTTGAGGAAGATGAACCAATCTTCGTCCATGCGAAAGATCCCTTCAAACGCGTTGATATACTTCACTCCACGCGTCCCATTGAAGTCAAAGTCAACGGCAAAACTGTCGCGAAAGCCACTTCATCCATGCATCTCTTGGAGACAGGTTTGCCGACTCGTTACTACCTTCCACTGTCTGCTGTTGACCAGACTGTCCTGTCGAAAAGCCCCGTCAAATCCAAGTGTCCATACAAGGGTGAGGCCGAATACTACAACATTGTCATCGATGGGAAAACCTTTGAGAATCTGGTCTGGTATTACAACCACCCAACTCTCGAGAGCGCAGCGATTGCACGACTGGTCTGCTTTTACAACGAGAAGGTTGATATCATCTTGGACGGGGAGCTACAGGAACGTCCCAAGACCAAATTTGCATAGTCTTGCAGATAGACAAACATGCAAAACCTAGATGAAGTATAATTCATCTTTTAGGATGGCCATGGTCGAATGTTGCCGCCCGCCTGTTGTTAATATCACCTAAATCTAGGCATCAATATCTATGTTCCTCCAGAATTAATTGAGACACTTCCGACTCCTAAACCTGTGTACCTCCGACTCGAATATCCCCCGTTTCTGGAACAATGGTGACTCAGTATGTAAAGTAAAGCTCATTCCAGTGCACGGATAAGTACTGTGAAGATCTCGGTGATGCCACTCCGATGAATCACCAAGGCAACACGCACAACATGATACAGGGACAAGTCAGTGAATAAGAAATTACAAGTGAAACCAACGGAACGGCTCAACAACACCCAAGACATTGTGCCGTGCTTGTTTCACCATCTATGACGATAAGACTTGTCCCAATGAGTCTTATAAACCACGTTTCCACTGCAGATGCTTGTTTCCCCGTGCATAAAATATTGAGACATTGCAGGGGTATCGTCAATACGAAGTTGGTGCTACCCACCATATTTGCTGGCGACGGTGATACAGAAGTATATAATGAATCAGCAGTCCGATTTTCGATATGATCTGTCGCACATGGAGCAAAAGTAATTTATCTGATGAGCACAAAGGGTCAGCCACAGGCTGGGGTGATCAATCAGTGTCTGACAAGAACCAGAGATTGTCGTAGCTAGGGAGTTTTGCTCCGAATTGTGACATTGGAGATGATACACCGGTGGACACAATATCAGAACCCATTGGCATCAATCCTTGTACACCATTCTTAGTTTCCATAAGCAGACTTACATTTCTATGCTAGGTTTCAGCGTACCATTTTGAGAAATTCACGTGCTCGTGTCTTTTGTCGCACGGGAATGGTACCCAAGTACCCGTAACACGGCTTTGGGATAATTGCGCATCATCAAGGATTATTCCATGGATACAAGCTGGATCATACGTTGTAGAACAAACATCGCTCAATTACCGATTTTCATTGTCAAGGCTGAAGCGCCAGTCCCAGCCACCAGGAACTAAGGAGACCGGTGAGTGAGCGGGGAACAGTACCCAGCAGACCAGCTCACGAAAGCATCATATTCATGCACTAATGTTCTGCTTTTCAGCCTCTCGATAATTCATAGAATACGATTTATTGGTCCGGATGTATTACACTGCATATAGCCGTCAATTCCTGGGATTCAGCGCCTAATCGTGCTTATCTCTCGATACGATATGGCGGATATCCCGGGCTCGTGCGGTGAAAAGAAGCCCGCAGATCAGAGTAAGCTCAGACCTCAATAGGGAACTAAGAGAGACAGTCAAGATCTGGATCCGATCTGTCATCTACCGACACCACATCATCCTGTCGCATGAAATCGTCTTTGCCGTTTTCAGCCTCATGGTGCCCGCATGATAACTGTGAAAACTCGGTGTCGATTGGCTCGCCTCCCACTAGAACGTTAGCGGGTTGAACGATTTCCGTTTCGCCGCACATGAAAGATGGGCGGGTCGTCACTTGGCAGAAGAACGGTGTGCGACGGAAGATCTGGGTGCTGTGAGACATAAATCTTGATTGGTCTCAGTGAATATTGAATCGGTATTATGATGAAATTGTATGCGATATGTCGTCGTTTTTTGCATGTTGCGCTATGATTGTTAGAGTTTGTTTGACACTTTGACAGTTGGAGCATGCGGTTTGACATCACATTCACCACGACGAGGGGAAGTGGCTTTGCCTCCTGTTGGTGGCAAACAAGCGTTCACGGTGAAGGATTGCCACTACTGTACATCCGCATTGTGGTAAGGTACGCTACTGTACTGCATTGTCATCCGACCATGGGCCGAGCGGTCAAGAAGAAGACACCAGCCAAGCTCAAAGCTTAAACAGAAGCAAATTCTTACAGTGAGTGATTCGTGCTGGTGCTAGGCTATCGGGATCTTGAGTAGTGAGCAGGGGACTCTAGGGAGGGAGGGGTTGACACGGGAATGCGCAGAGGCATTCAATCTCCGCCAACGCCCATTCCATTAGCTCGTGTCTTGCATGGAGCGATAACGATGATGCGCTGAGTATATCCGCAGTATTAGCAGAGATTCTCCGTGAACCAGGATCATTTCCCCTCGTTTTGCCAAGTGATAACCATTGCATTGCATGTCGTGAATTGCATTGACCGGGGGGTGGCAACGCTCGCCTCGCCTGCAAAAACTTGCGTGGGGGGGCTACAGTAGCGCTACGTTGCACCGAGTCGGTTTGCGGGCCGTTGTACCATAGACTAAGCGTGCACTGGTTCAGCGGCAGTGGATTTTCTGTTAGGCTACCTACTTGAGAGTCATGAGGCCCGCCAAAAGAGTTTTTTCTTCCTCTCTTTCTTGGACTCTCTCTTCACTTTCAGGTCCTGCAACTTTGACGCCCTTGCTCTCAGACCGCCGTCTGCTCCTCAAGAGAAGAAGAAAAGACACCCGAGATTCGCTGTAAATATCATGAATTTGAGAGCAAGGGAAGACAAAGATCCTAATGCTTTCCCCACGAGGCAACTTCTAATTCTCGGTATGCGCGCACTCTCACTCTTACTCTCACTCACCGCCTTAACGGACCCCCTCCCCTCACCCATGATAATCTCATCAGCGAGCGAGCGCTAACCACGATTGCAGCAATATGTCGCTTTTCGGAGCCGATTGCCTTCAATTCCATCCTGGCCTACACGTTTGTGATGGTCAAGGATTTGGGCATTGCTGAGAAAGATGCTTCACTTTATGCGGGACTGCTCGTCTCGGCGTATGCGGTCGCCGAGGCGCTGACCTCGATGGGATGGGGTATTCTTTCGGACCGCGTCGGGAGAAAGCCTGTTGTTCTATTTGGACTTGTTGGTGTTGCTTTGTCGAGTCTCATCTTTGGTTTGGCCAAGAGCTATTGGGTTGCTCTGCTTGCACGATTTGTTGGCGGCGCGCTGAACGGAAACGTCTCGGTCATGCAGACCATGGTCGCTGAGATGGTGAAGTTGCCCGAGCATGAGCGTACGTCCTTCTTCGAGCCACGCATATCACGGAAATGCTAACTTTCTCGCAGCCAAGGCTTACGCTGTACAGCCTTTCGTCTGGACTCTTGGCGGCATCATCGGATCTGCAATGGGAGGTTTCCTCGCTCAACCTGCCAAGTTTTATCCTTCAGTCTTTTCCGAGGATGGACTGTTTGGACGATACCCTTATTTGCTTCCTAACCTCGTTTCAGTGGCCGTGGTGGTCATCGCCGTCATCCAGGGACTTTTCCTCCTCGAGGAGACCCTTGTGAAGCCCGGATCCGAGGGCGAGAATGGCGTTATCAACTACCAAGAAGTCCCCGCCATAGACGATCTCGAATCTATCGATGAGCGCACACCTCTCAGACGCTCTGCAGTCCGCACCTCCGTTTCTCGCAGCCGTCGACATATGTCACCCTCCACCAGCCGATCACGACCTCGCTTCGCCGAGTCAAGTCTTGGAATGGCAGTCGAACACGACTTCATCGACCTCCGCCGCTCTTCTTTCGGAACTGTGCACTCCATTGTCCTTCCTCAGGATCTTCTCACACCCCCTAACGAGGAGCAGGAGGACGAGCAGGCAAAGTCCGGTGAACGAACTTTCAACAAGACGATTATGATGCTCATCGTCGCACTGCTTATCTTCTCATATCACCAAATGGCTGCAAGCAGTCTTCTTGCCACGTATCTGCTCGATGATCCTTCTGAAAAACGCGGTGCTATCGACTGGATTGGTGGTCTTGGTTACACCGTGCACGATGTCGGCGTATATCTCGCAGTGAACGGAGTACTGGGTCTGTTTATCCAGGCCGTCATCTTCCCCGTGTTCGTGAGCCGTGTTGGAGTATGGCATTCCTTTGTGAGCATGATTATCTTGTATCCTGCTTCCTACATGCTCATGCCTTTCCTCTCCGCGTTCGGCGAACCTGTTGTCTCCCTGGGAATCTACGCATCGCTGTTAATGCAGAGCTTCTGCGGGTTGATAGTGGCACCCGTTACTCTCATTCTTATCAAGGATGCTACACCATCTCCTCAGGTGCTTGGACGAGTCAATGGCTTAGCTATGTCTGGTGCCTGTTTGGCACGTACTGTTGCGCCGCCTCTTGCTGGAGTTTTCTATGCTCTGTCAGGTTCCGTGTCAGCGTGGTTCAGCTGTGTTGTTGTAGCTGTTATCGGAGCAGTCCAGCTTTTCTGGATTCCACGAAGAAGTATCAAGAAGGACGATGTCCTGGTGGATAACGCCCTTACCAAGACAGTCACCAATGAATCTCGCCGTGGACGACGTGGTAGAAACTCTTTGTCATAAGAGGCCACGGGTATTACGAAGACGCTGGACTCGGTCCATTACTGAGGACGATCCTCATAGCTGATCCATCGACCGAGTATAGCAATCATTAGGTATGAACGAAAGGAAGCAACGCTATAACCAATCTCGACGGCGATAAGCGAGCGGCCATACTTGGCAATCTCGCAGCCTTTGAAGGCGACTTGTTACGCTCACGACGATGCACAACATCCAACACAATCCTTGGCGACGCCCACCGAAAACCGTGGGCTTTGTAATCCTCTCCTTTGATGACAACAACTTCCGTTTTCAAAGTATCGTATGCGTCAACCTTCATTGATCGGCATGAAGCTGTGACACTCTTGTCTATTCCATATGCGCATTTCTCATGATTTCGTGTCGCTTTTCCTTTTCTGCTATTCGAGGTGAACGATAGTTTCTAGGCGCAAGGTATCGGTTCCATGATGTGGAAGGTAATGATGCGATCCAAAATTGCTTTATCTGCGAGTAACTACTCAACAAATTGTTTATGCTACGGTTCGATTTTCTTTGTCTTTATGTTAGCTTTGGGGTACTGAAGAGCTTTATGTCATCTTCTGCAATCCTTTGTAGCCAATACAGCATGGTTGTACTATTTCTCGTTATCAGCTGGCTGCTTGAGTACTTTGATGACCCTTCAACAACATTGCTGTAAAAGCAACGTCTAGGTGAATGACATTAATGGCGGCCGCACTCACGCAGGAGAATCGTGCAACTTATAGCAGAAATAGGGAGATGAATCGTCTATAAGTAAGGTACTTCGTAGCGAATCAGCCACGCAGCGATCCCGCCGTGCAAGATTATTGGCTGGATAAGTTCAGCGGCACGGCACAGAATCACACCCACCATCTTCTCTTGGGCGACAACGACTCGGTTAACCTGCGAAAATAGCATCTGATAATCACCGTATGTGCGTCGCTGTCTATGTGGCTCAGGACAAAGCCTTATCTTCTTCGCTGGAAGCGACAGTCAGCCATCTACTGAGCATGAACCCAAAAGCGAGGGTACGATCAATGACCAACCTCACTGGTCAAAAAGATATGTCGGGGCACCGTTGCATTATCGGATGGCCTGACGTCGCAAGAGCCTGGGGTGGACATGGGCAGACGATCACGATGCATGATATCCAGAAGCAATCCCTCGAAGTCTCTGTACCTAAGCCTGTAGCCTCATTGTATGAACAGACATGTCACTCTTCCATCGCCCTGGGCAAACAACTACCGACATCGGGTTCCAGGTTAAATGTCAGGCCACTTTGGGGTAAATGCGGAGTGAACCGGTGATAGTGCGGGGAGTTTTGTTGCGGGGAATTGCCTTTTCCAGGGGCATTCCCTTCATCCGAGCCGAAGCACCCTCAGCCCGGGGACCAGCCCGAGAAGGATATAAGTAGATTGAAAAGACTCCGAATTCCCCAGATTCTCTACTCCAAATCATTTCTTATCTGATCAATACATTCATCTACCCAGTCTAATCTCCAACACTTCCATCATGAGCTCTTCCATCCAGACTCTCTCCCGCGGTGTTCGCACTGCTCCTCGTGCTCTCCGTGGACTTACCCAGGTTCGACGACTGAGCACCACCGAGGCCAGCCGTAACCTCTCCAACACTCGCGACTCTGCTGTCCATGACCCCATCATGGATAAGTTCTGGGGCAACCGTGTCAACGTTTCCGAGACTTCCACCATCGTTACTCAGACACCCAGCGTCTCCGCTACCACTACAAGCCGTGACCCTCCTCTGGGCACCAACGTCTTTGAGCCTTCATCTGCTCCTCGTTGGTCTGGCATCTCCATCCCTACTGGCCGACAATAGATGAGCAGTAGCCATAACATCACACACACCACCACAAACAAGACATAGCCATCTTCCAGATGACTGCTATAACCCACCGCGTCGGGATTTATCCCAACGAATGACGATATGAAACGTTCCACCACGCCCCAGCATACCATTACTACACCACGGATACCCAGTCTCTTCATGAAATAAGAAGAAATATCCCCAGAAATTGTATATCCCAGAATCGCATTGAGATCTCTGAAAGCATGAATCTTGGAGCGAACTATGGCAAGGGATCATTGGATTTTAGCAAGGAAAGCAGCTGCGATTGACCGAGCAGAATAAAGACTTTTCCTCGATTTGTACATAACCCGGATCTGATTACTGGGCGTTTATAGCTCTAGCAATTGTACATAATGATCAATAACCTGTTAAACCTGAATGCGCATTTGTGATTGTAAATTTGATGCTGGGATGATCTCCAACACGCAATGATCCACCATTAACCCCACGCTTCGGTGGACTTCGGTTTCTTTTCCACCGGACCTTCGGAAAGTTTCTCGAGGTCCACTTAGCCTCCGATGCGGGTCAAAAGTCTAGAAGCTATCGTCAGTCTCCACCGGAACCTAGATTTGGCTCCGGCTCGATCCTGTTGTCTCATTCTCAGTGAGATTCACGGTGATGTCGCCCAAACCGCATGAGCAATTGGTATGCGGACTTGTCTTGAAAGGATTGTATTGTCTCTTGCATCTCATAAATCTATATACACGTTAACTTGAATCATTCAAGCAATAAACCATGTCAAGTTCCAACCCTACTCGGCTGTGACTCTATAGAATCCATTGCAAAGTCATCATGAGAACGGACAAAGCCAGGAAGCTGCTTGTTCCCGCAAGCTTCATGGCAGAGTTGCCCTCAGCCTCAGCAGACGATGACTTGGAAGCAGGGCTAGACGTCGAAGAGGGAGACTCCTCCGCCTTGTCTGTTTTGCTGGTCTCATTCTGATGACCAGGAGCAGAAGAGTCATCGATCAACAAGTTGGAAACAACAACAAAGTTGGAGAACGTCTGTTCCATGGCATCGTCACCGTTTCCATCTGCCTTCAGACCCTCTGCCGACTTTCGAAGGACAGGGAGTATGGAACTGGCTGTGAAGGGGGCGACCTGGGTAGCCACTGCAAGCCATCGGTGCGTGAAGCCCTTGTACATGACGATGTCGCGAGGGCATTTTCCTTTGGTATTCTCACATGCGACCTCGTTGAAGTCTCCATTCTTTTTGAAGAATGTCTTTAGCGTCGCCGAAGAGAGGTTCTCGGTACGTTCCCTCCACTCGTCTGATCCGTCGGTCTAGAGATGTCAGTTAGCATGAAATTCTTCATCATCAAGTTGTATCCTTACAAAGTTGTACATGAATGCGGCACCCATAGTCAGCCCTGCTGAGTTGGCAGACCATTGGATCTGGTTGATGTTTGAGCAGTTCTTAGTAGCCTTTGTAGCTTGAGCGCCATCATAGACTGCCCAGGTCTCCTTATCAATGAGCTCGCTGGTCTCGAGCCAGTCCCAGGTCTTTGAGGCATAGTCGGCGTATGTGTCGTTGGATGTGAGTCTGGCAAGACGAGCGCCAAGGTTGAAGAAGAGAACATTAGCGAGTGCTATAGAGGTTAGTGACATGCAGACTGAATTTGACGAGGTAACATACTCGACTTGTAATCAAAACCAGCATTGGTCATCAGGATTTGCCATCGGAGACCGCCATTGCAGGTCTTCTGCTCAACTTCTGTGTCCCATCTCGCGCGTTGCTCTTCCCAGACAGCGATGGCAAGGTCGAGCCACTGAGGCTGACCCTCGGAGGGTTCGGGATAGCCATATTCGGCGGCTGTAAGGGCAGCAAATGCCCAAATGGACTGGTCATCGTTGCCAATGCTTGCTGTGTTGTTGGCTGGCATAAAGTCCTTGCCCTTGCCAACCTGCCATTGGATGCCCTCGGTAACGAGCGTGTTGTAGGTCTTGTCGCCTGTCAACTGCCAATAGTCGACATAAGACCCCATGAAAGCACCAGACTGGTACCAATAATACCCATCTGTTCCCATAGTTCTTTCGGGAAGCAGACCAGGGGTTTGACCGGTCTCGTTGCCCTTGTAGAAACTGATGAGATCCCCTGCAAGACCCTTGGACGCGTCTAAGATACCATCCTTGCTGTCAAGCTTCATAGATTGTACAGACGCAAACTGGGCCAAAAATAGCACAAGGCCAGCAGCACCTTTCTGGAGTACACCCATTGTGTTACGACGGAAATAAGAAACGAGTGTGGAGATGATCGATAAGGTCACTACAACTTTAGGAATTGGGCTGACGCGAAGGTTTTTATCATTAGACAAAAATTGGTACGCGCTAGGCAGCGTGAGCCAGGCAAAAGGCGCAGTTGAGCTAGCGAAATGAGCGAGGCCATTACCCGCCGCTTGGTCTGAATCCTTCGGGGCTATGTTGACCCAATAGCATCGTGAGTATCCAAATTACGGCCCAGAATTGCTTATATCACGTGTCTACCAAGACATACAAATCTGGGCATATAATGCTTCAAAGTATTGACGAAAAAACATTGTGGTTGAAATACTGTCGATTTCTGAACAGTTTTGATCAAGATGGTGTGAGCATGCTTGATATGCCCATGAACGGATCTAGAGGGTTGACGAGTACGTCACCAAAGAGGTAACGCCAAGGAAACAACATGCCAACCAAGAGAGGATAAAGCCTCTCAGAAGCGGCGCGGTGATCCGTTGTTGACCTATTGGTAGTCAAGACACGAGTTGTTACAGTTCTAAGCTCAGCCTCAGGCCTGGATTCCCGGTCGATTGACAGCTGTCATATTTTTGACAGTCATGCAAGTCTCGCATAGTTATCGGACACGAACCGCGGATTTTCATCCTGTGTTCGCTACGAATGAGGTTAGGTCTTACGCGCTTCTCGCTTGGCATCGTGTTTCCGGCGACTACTGTGTTTGGAATAGTTTATGCTGCTTGAGGTTCTGGCATTGCTGCACTGTTGAGTCTTTCTGCTCTATCAAGTAAATGTTTTCAGGTATGTGTCGTTGGTGGTATCAAATTAGGAACCGCATTGATGGGCGTGAGTGACCACGAAGATTCGCGTCACATAGAGGAGTAATGCAATGGTAGCGCCTCAATAATTGTCTTAACCCCATAAGTATTAACTATATAGATACAAGAACACAAGTTTTTAACTGTGATTGATGCTTTCAAGTACATCCAGCGTATTTGGGTAGATTGTTCGGTGTCTCCAACCCAATTCTAAGGCTTCTTCAGAAGCCACCGAAGCCACCACTTCCAAAGTTGAAGTTGGGTTGAGAAGGCTGGGTCTGCTGGTTGTCAGACTCAGATTCTTGGTCCTGGTTCTCATTGTCGGACTGTTCATCCTTGTTCTCATCGTCAGAGTTGTCGTCCTTGTTGTCGTCATCAGAATCATCGTTGCCAGAATTATTGTTGTCGCCGGACTGGTCGTCACCAGATTGGTCGTCGCCCTGAGAGCCATCAGTGGAGGTCTCAACAGGGTTAGCAACCTCAGATGCGGCAGGGGTCTCAGAGCCTTCCGCAGGAGTGGTAGGGGTAGCAGGGGCCTCAGTAGAGCCTCCAGAGCCGGTGCTGGAGCCGGAACCCGAGCCGTCGCAAGTGCCAACCTCCTTGGGCTCACTGCCGTCGATGACACCCTCGAAAGTGATGCACTCCTTAGGAACGTTGGTGAGTTGGATGCCGGAGATCTTGGCGGTGTCACCCATGTTGGGGTTGATACCGACAAGGATCTTTCCGTCGCTAGCAGAACCACCAGAGATCTCGACATGGCGAGCGGGCATCTCCTTGCAGTTACCACAGCTGCGGTATAGCTTGCCAAAGTCGGAGACCACAAAGTCCTTGATGATGACGGTGCCTCCTCCGTTGTGCTGGATGACCTTGTCCTCGGCGCCGGTGGCACCGCCACCGTTGATGGTAGTAGTCTCACCATCTTCCTGCTTCTTGATGGAGAAAGCATCTTCGCAGACGGCGTCCCAGACAACGTTGTTGAGAGTGCAGCCACCGTTGCAGTGGACACCTTCGATCTGGTTGGGACCTACAACAGTTAGAACAGGCTGGGAACAAGAATGGCTGGTTGAACTTACCAATGCGGACGTTGGAAAGGGTGGCGCCCTTCTCGAGGATGAAGACGGCATCAGAATCGCCGCCCTCCTCCTGACCAGTGCAAGAAACACCACGATCGAAGATAGCGTTGCCTCCGTCGAATGACTCGCCAGCAGCGATGGTCATGGGAGCGTCGAGAACACTGCTTCCGCCAGAACCTCCAGAGCCTCCCTCGCTATCCTGACGACGAGAAAGAGATGGGGCGCCAGTGATGAGGGGAGCGGGAGCGGCATAGGCACCAATGGCCAGAGTGGCCGCCATGATCACACGGTACTGCATTTTGATGATTGGTAGGTATGTGATGAAAGATGAGTGAAAAGACAGAAAATGGTATCAAACCAGTAAATACTTTAGGAATGGTTAAGACAAATAAAGAATGACCAAGCACAGCTTGTCGAAAGAGTGAAATAAAATGCAAAGAAGGTGATGATGAGACACAGAACAAAAAGAGGGTTCGGTGGAGGAGATGTCTTGGAAACTTATAGCTTTGTCACTTGCCGGGAATCATTCGTTAGTTCAGTGACATACTCCCCAGATGGCCCCAGAAGCCAAGTTCTCGCTCATCAGATTGCCCACATTCCCGAAATCGCCTTGTCGTTCTGAAGATAGGTGGATCATTTTGACTGAAACAACCCACCGTTTGACATGGCAAAATTCTTAATTGATACAGCCCATGCGGCTCGTTTCAAACACGAATATTGCCGCCTATCAGAGGGAAATGTTTTGCGAAGGGCCCCTGCACGCAAATGAGACGACGCGTCGATCACTGGTCAACTTTTGAAGAAATCCCCGATGCTGAAACACAACCCCTGACTAGGGTTAAGCTTAACCGCGCGATCTTACAACCTCTGGCGTTCTTCGCCGAACTTTACTTGGCGACCTTGTTATGCTTATAATTGCGGTAAAAAGCTTCTTTTCAGTCTATTTTAAGGTCATTGAATTGCAGCAGCTTTAAGTGATGTCCCAGCTGTTTTGCTGGCTGAAATTGAGCGTCACGCTGAACAACTATTGTATGGCGGCCAACTTCTATACGCGGATTCCGCAAAATTCTGTTCTATCTCCATCTATTTTCGGACATTCGACTGATCTACGTAGTATTTGAGGCAAGATCCTGGTGCGGGTCATGATTGCTGAGGGCGGCTGCGGTGATATTGGTGGATGACGGCATGTCTCAGGAAGCCGAGGACGCGAATCTCATCCCCAGAAACATACTAAACCTTGCAACTTGATGAGCCCTTTCATCCAGAAATAACCTGAAGCAACAATTCATGTGGTCGAATGTTATGAAATGCAACTAAGGTTGTTTCTCGACCCCACCATGCCAGACTAGAAGATCGCAAGCGTGCCAAGTTTGGCAGTGAATTGACTTTTGGCATTTCCAGAGCTCTAGTCCCGGCTACGTCTCCTCCGCTCGACAGTAGCCAACACATCACGGTCTACCTCTATGTTTACAAAGACCCAAATGGCCACAGCATAACATGCCTGGCTGACGAAGAACGGCATACCGAGAGCCATACCGCCAATCCCAAGACCACGGACCCAGAGCGCGGCCATCAAAGGCGCCCCTAGAAGCGAGCCAACCGTCTTTACCAGCATGACAACAGAGAAGATGTGAGGTTCAGGATCGGAAGAGTCGGAAGAATGGGGTGGCGATATGACTGGAGATTTGAGAAGGGATAGGGTGAATATAGGGAGGGCAGAGCCAAGTGCGTAGACAAACATGGAGGGAATTAACATCCAAATCTCGCTCGCAAGGGCAATGCCCAAGGCGCCAAACACAGATGCGATAAGACAGTACATAGCGTTCCGAATATTTGACTTATCCGCTACCTCAACCATGTCTTCTTGTCGCGCCTGACGTGCAGATCGCAGAAGCTTGGGAATAACGATGGTGAGTAACGTGAAGTTGACAATTGCTTTCCCAGATAAGAGATACCCAGCGGAAGAAAATGCCCACTTGTAACGTGCAGATATATACTGGACAAGAAGCTTTGTGTCTGAGCTTGCAAGAGATGTAAGCATGAAGCTGAATAGCAACAAGCTAAAGTTCTTTGGGTGGCTGAGGATGATGGTCTTGATCGTATGAAGGCGGTCAATGACAGACTGAAGTAGCGGTTCATGATGTGATTGGGCTTTGATACGAGGGGATGAGAGGAGAGGCTCATGTTGGCTCTCATCATCACCATCAGTTCTTTCGTTGGCATGTTTCTGCGTAGGTAGCATCTGTATGGTGGGGACAGCCAACGAGAGTAAGAATATTCCAAGCCAGAACGGTAGCCATAGCGATACGGTCATGGTAGATGAAGCCAGTGCAGGCCCAAGCAAGGCCACGACGTAAGACACTGAGCTCATGTATCCGAAGTAAATTGCTCTTTGAACATGGTCGTCGGTTAAATTCGAGACAAGGCCGTAGGTAAGAGAGTTGAAGACGCAATCTCCGCCAAGGACTGAGAGCACCGGGCCGACGACGATGGCCTTGGTTGGGAGTAGGGTATCAAAAGAGCCGACTATGATAGCCCATAGCAACATGAAAGAACGCGAAAGAAGGTTGAGTCTGAGGATTGATCGGCGGCCCCATTTCTCAGCCAGAAAGCTGAGGGGTATAGTCATGATGAAGTCTTGATCGCGTTAGCAGGATCAATGCTATTGGGTAAAGGACGACTAACCTCCCGCGACCCAAAGCGTCTCCATGACACCCTGAATCCGACCCAGGTCTTTCTCTATCTCCCGAATCTTGCAGAGCTTCTCATCAACGCTGCCACCAGGCTGGATTTTCGACGGATCATTCTGGAGGTAGTAGTCTACGCAAAGACGTCTCTCGATCAATCGATTGGAGGGGAGTTGATAAAGGCTCATTGACAGGTTGACAAAGAGGCATAGGGTTAGCACGGAGATTACCGGCGCGACGCGTTTGCGAAATTCAGGCCGCGCCGGTATCGGGCTGGGCTGATGTGCGTGCTCCTCCATGTTTCTTGACTAAGAGCAGTTGATTTTATTATTATAGTGAGCCCATCACCGTTACTTTGCGAACTGGGATACCGGCTGCGGCTTTATCATTATCTTCGATGGGTAGCTTGATCAAGGACCATATCAGCATGCGAGCACGTGCGATAAGAAATCATCTTATCGATCGATGCTATCTGATAAGATAGGCCCAGTCTCCGTTCTGGCGGCGCCGCCATCATGAAATTGACTTTGACACCTTATTTCCCTTCTTTTCGCTGAAAGCTTGTTCGTGACATAGCATGTTCTCGTATATACCAGACACCAGCAACGCTAGCACCAGGTCCAAAACTCACAAACGCAAGCAAAATCCAGAGTGATGCAGTGAACAGGTTCGTGTTGGCTCGGCCAACTCTGTTCAGATCCCACATAGCTTGAACTGTCCACACATATGTTGCTAGGAAGTGGGCAAATAATCCACAATGTTGTGTTGCTCGTATATGAAGTGGTCCATCGAATATAGCTGGCCGATCGAAGTTGAGTATCATGTTGAGGTCAGTGTTGCGAACGACTTGGATGATGGCAAACCAATGACACAAAGTCCCGAAAAGTCCAGCAGCTAAGTATATTCTGTCCAAAACCTTGAGTTCGACATTTAATATTTTGTTCTGATTCAGTGCAGTTTGATGGCTGCCAAAAGATCCCAACACTCCGACGAATACGGGAACCAGTAAAGGCCAAAATGACTTGGCGGCTTGCATCCACGTGGGCAGATGCGTCGGTAACAAGACAAGACCGAAATTGATTGCTTCTGACATCATGTACGCAGAGATAATATGCCTGGCGTATCGTAGAGGAACAAACCTTCTCATGGGCCACCAGTAAGATTCAGCATCCGATATCAAGGTGTAGACGAGATAGTATAACGGCATGGCAACTCCAATTCCGCCATATCGAATGAGAATAAGCCACAAGGCAGATCTATACACTATCAGTTCGCGCCGCTTACCCTAGTGAAGATTTCTTACAGTCCAAGAGGCGTGAGTTTGTTTCGTCCACGATAGCCTTCAATCATGATAATGGCGATGGGCTGGGTGAAATGGCTAAATTCGTTGACCTTAAGAGACTCGAGACTCAATATCGAAGCCTTTTCGGTCCAATAGTCATGATAGATAGGTCTATCGGTTGAAGTAGGACCATATTTGCGTGCAGAAGCTGCGATAACTGCTAAGACTGTATAGGCCACTACCAATGTCCACTGTATGCTGCCTCTTGACACAGGCTCGCAAAGCAGTTCTTGTTTGTATGGTATCAATTTCTCACGGTGTTGCACTGGCAGCATATCCAGCATTTCTCCACCGGGATGTTGAGAGCAATAGCCAAGAGTGACGACTTGCTCATCTACCAGCGGAAGCAGATGGATCGCCATAAGCTTCTTCAGAGGCGTATCGAGTGCTTCTGTGTTCGCACGGTTATGAGAATAACGATGGTTGAGTGCCAACCTGGGTTTGCGGCGAGACTGGACATCTGCAAACATGGACTCGACTTGGACGGTGGTCAGACGTCCTGAAGGACTTCGTTTAAGTGCTTTCACGACGTTGTTCGTCAATAAAGCCGCACTCTCAATAGCAGCGTTACCACCTTGGCCGCCCACTGGATGAAACTGTGATACGTCAGACCGCTGCATATCGTGTATTCTCTGGGACCTACCTTGTGCGCTGAGTCGCCTAGAGTGACGATCCTGTCGAAGTGCCACTGCTTGTAGACATATTCCACCAGTGGAGTCATGACGGCGCTCACTTTGTTGTCAACAAGGGTTGAGAACTTTAGATTAGGCAGTATGTTGTCGTCAGCAGATTCGGACAGTGCTTTTTGGAGGTCTTTCTCGCTATAGCGTGGAATGGCTGAGCCATGAACTTTCTCCTGGAGCTTCTGGAACCGAAACCAGTAGACTCGCCCTTTGGGACCTCCAGTAACAAGATACGAAGAGCTGTTCCTGAATACGCAGTGTAGATCGCCTGGGTTGATACCAGGACACGGATTAGAGATGCCGAATATGCAACTGTTTTCACAAGGAGGTGCTGTGCCCATCAGTCAGTGTGTTGGTAGATTGGTCGTATTCAGACTCACCTTCATGCTCGTTTGGATCAAAGAGCCCTGGTGAAAGCCTTCCAGCTAGCCTCCACATCTGCGAGCGTATTGTACTGTGGACGCCGTCTGCTCCAACAAGGATGTCACCAGCAATAATCGTTCCGTCTGATGTGACGGCTTGAACGCCACCACTAACCAACTCTGTCCTGACAACTCGCTTGTTTGTTAAGACTTTTGACTTGTCTTTTATGTTGTTGTAGAGCACTTTAAGAAGCATCTGCCTATCGAGGAATACCATTGGGTATCCATGCCTTCAACAGGAGGATCAGTCAAACGAGGTTCAGGATATGCGAACATACATACTGACCTCTCGATAATGCGCTCATCCATCTCTCGATGCCGGGCTAGAATTTGGCCATTTGTGTTTCGGAAGTTGAAAGTTTGTACCGGAGGCGCAATTTCCATGATTTTGTCGTATAAGCCGAGCTGATGTAGGATGCGATTTCCATGAGGCAGCAGCCCGATGCTAGCCCCGACCTGAGGAGCTACAGTCGGATAAGCCTCCAGGACCAGAAAGTCGATGCCGTTGGCCTGGAGCATGTTTGCCAGGCTCAGCCCAGTGACGCTCGCGCCTACAATTACGACTCTGAAGGGGTGTTTGTCAGCCATGATAAGTGAGAATCATGAGTTGTTTGCAAAAGTTGTTGGTTGAGCTGACGATGGCCCAACAATTCAGGACCTGCCTAATCGCGTACTTTACGCGTATCCACCAGGCCTCACGCTCTATCACCTCGTTCTAGGGTAGATTCCTGTATCATTTAGATAAGACCGCAATGCGAATCATCGGGAAGTCAAATAGGTCACCGTTTTATTCAAATCGTTTTCATTCTCTTATAGTTCTCGTCTCCTTGTCGTATTTTTTCTCAAGCATGTAGTGTAATTTGTTACAGCATGTGAAGAGTGCCAAACGGTTACTGACACTTCAACACAACTGTGTTTAATAACAGTCCCTAAACATTAACAGTGATAGAGAGATCTAGAAACTGCCAGTTCAAAAGTATGCCCTACACTCTTGCCACCTTCAAAGAATTGTATTGCCAACAGTTTTCTGAAAGCATTGTCAGTTTGTCTTTGTGTTTGGCGTACACGCATCTCCGCAAACATTTTCAAGATGTATCCGATCACGGCGGTCAATTCATTGGTTCCTTTAGTGGATATCGTTTGTGCTCAATCATGCACACTGAGAAGTTTCCTTCGGCATTTGAATCCTTTCTCTACTGATAAAGTCATCTCCTCGGATTTGTTAGTCTATACATAGCTAATCTCCATGTTTATTCCCCCATGGAGGCCCCGGATCAAGGTTCAACCACAGAAATCGGGGAATTTGGGGTCACGCATGACTCCCCCAACGCAACTGACGTCAAGGGTCCTCTCAGATGCCATTGATAACGCTGTAATTGATCAGCTAGACGTGCCGGTACCCGATTTTGGTGTCACCCTCGAGCTTTGACGTGGCCCATCCAAGCTTTTATCCCTCTGGCGAAGAAAAGACTCATATCTGGTGGGGTAAAGGTTTTGCCGGAGGCTCAGGACACGCCTGGAGATTTTTTCTCCGCGCTGATCTCCGGATGGTCCGGGGTCTGGGTATGAGACGGGGATAGTGGGGGTTACGCGAGGTTGAAGTCCCTTTCTAGGCCTTTTCCAGAGGGCTTTGCTGGCTCTACAGCGGTAAATGGCTTGTCCTTGGCGATGGTAGTGGATGTTGAGGCTCAATATGAGGCTCAAATGGCTTGGAAGCCAAGAGCCGTTAAGCCGCGCTTCCGCAGGAGGCGTCAACACGAGTCAGGAACAGATTCTTTGACGACACAATTTGCCGATTTTACCAATCATTTAAGCTCATTAAGCTCAATCGAAATTACGTGAAGGAATTGATCAGATAGCGGAAGCACACCGACGACAATCTCACCTCGTTGCCCCATACGGGGAAAACGCTCGTCCGGCCCGACTCATTTGCTCCATCGACTCCAGCGCCCCAGAGCAATGTGGGCATCTTTGTAACGTAGCGCATGGAGAAGAAAACTTTGTCAGGATGGGGAAGAACAAAGACTTACCTCTTCAAAGTCGGGGCCCCGGATCCCACTGATTCCTATAAAGCTCTTGATCTTGTCGCTTTGTTATCTCGACAGCTCCTCTGCTCGAATAACTCAGGGACATACTGACCTTGTAACCATGGGTATCCTTACTCTCGCTGAAGATAGGCCGACGCCGCCTTCGGTGTACAACTGGCGCATTTATGTGCTTGCTGTCGTTGCTTCGTGCGGTTCCAACATGATCGGTTATACAAGTGCTTTTATTGGAACGACTATTACACTTGATTCGTTCAAGAAAGAGTTTGGGATCGATACCAAGACCGTCGAGGAGCGAAACTTGATCAGTGAGAACATTGTCTCGCTTTTCATCGCTGGCGCTTTCTTCGGCGCGCTTCTCACTTATGTTATGAGCCATTTGGTTGGCCGTAAATGGTGTCTTGCCATCGCTTCCGCCACTTTCACGCTTGGAGCTGGTCTTCAATGCGGTGCCGACTCGAGCACTGGCTTGGGAATTCTATACGCAGGTCGTGTCTTGTCAGGCCTTGGAACTGGTTTCGCAAGCAACATCATCCCTATCTACATTTCCGAGCTGGCGCCTCCAGCTATCCGAGGTCGCTTGGTCGGTCTGTACGAGCTTGGCTGGCAGATTGGTGGTCTCGTAGGGTTCTGGATCAACGTAAGTCAAGACTTCATGCCTTTACATATTGCACGCTTGCTAACCTTTGTATAGTATGGTGTCCAGAAGCACATGCCCGAAAGCCACCAACAATGGATCGTTCCCTTCGCCGTCCAGATCATCCCGTCGGGTCTTCTCTTCCTCGGATCCCTCTGGATTCGCGAGTCCCCTCGATGGCTATTCCTCAAGGAACGCAGAACACAGGCTATGGAGAACCTTTGCTGGATTCGACAGCTCCCACCCACCGATCTCTACATCACAGAAGAGGTATCAGCCATTGATCACGCTCACGAGATCCAGAAGTCGACTGTTGGTATTGGACTTTGGAAGCCTTTCCAGGCTCTCAAGGATCGCCCAAACATGATGTGGCGTCTCTTCTTGGGATGCATGCTATTCTTCTGGCAGAACGGCTCCGGCATCAACGCCATCAACTACTACTCCCCAACTGTGTTCTCCGTAAGTTTACAACCATGGTCATGTTTGGAACTAGCGCCAATCTAACCTTTTACAGAGCATTGGGGTCCAGCACGATACTGTCAACGTAATGACAGGCATCTTTGGTGTCGTCAAGGCTGTGATGACCTTTGTTTGGCTTCTTTTCCTTGTTGATCAACTTGGCCGAAGGAAGCTGCTACTTATTGGTGGTATCACTGGCTCTATCTGTATGTGGGTATTGGGTGCATACATCTACGTCGTCGACCCTACCAAGAACCCCCAGGATCATTTGACTGGCAGTGGTATCGCCGCTATCGTATTCTTCTACCTCTGGACTGCCGTCTACACTCCTACATGGAATGGCACGCCCTGGGTCATCAACTCTGTAAGTCTTGCATTCCCATATATTGTTTCATCGTCTAACTAGTTTCAAGGAATTCTTCGACCCCAGTTTCCGATCCCTTGCACAAGCCTGCACAACCGCCAGCAACTGGCTGTTCAACTTCCTTGTCTCGCGATTCACAGAGCAAATGTTTGCTGCAATGGGATACGGTGTTTACATGTTCTTTGCGACTCTGTCATTCTTTGCCTTCATCTTCGCCTTCTTCCTCATTCCCGAGACTAGCGGAATTCCGTTGGAGCAAGTTTACAGACTCTTCAAGATCAAGCCAATCTGGAAGGCAGACAAGATCCTCAAAGAGCAACTGAAACAGGAGGAACAGCAGTTCAGATCTGATGTCAAGGGTGAAGTGAGCCAATCAGAGAACCTTGAGGACGTTAGTGATAAGCGCGGTGAGGTATAAAAGCACGAATGAGGTTTAGACATGATGAATAGAATAGAAAAGAAAGGGTTATAGACGTCAAAGAGCAATGGAATCATAATAGACTATAGATACTGAAGTCAAGTTTTATGCTGTAACTATAAACTGTCCCCCACAAGTCTCATTTGAAACAGAACAGGCGGCATAGTATAGAAATCAACGGCTGAAGTTTTGTTCGAAAATGAGTTGGGAAATGTTCGGGTTGCAGAAGTCAGTGACAACAACACCGTATCTGCCCTTCTTCTGCGACCTATACTCTCCATTCATGAATGTGAGAAGAGGTACACATAGTTGATCTGCATAGTAGGAGGGGGCCCAGAACCTTGGCTTCTTTCCATCCATATCCAGCCAGACATCGCATGTCGATGCAAAATACATAACGTTGTCGTTGAAATCAGCTTCCTTGGCTTCGATGAGCATATCTCGCGCACATTTCCAGCGCTCCTCGATGGTCATCGAATCTCGGCCTGGGTCTGTCATTTGCTTCCATTTGCCTTCGGGCCCCTTGCTGCGGGCGTTATTGAAGAAACTTGGGTCGTCGAAGTTGATGCCCAGCAACTCATTATCAGGATTCCAAAATCGACGCAGTAAAATAGCTCGACCTCGTACTTCGTGAAGCTTAGGCCAATATGCTCCTTTGAACCAGTTGTGCTTATCCCAGATCTCGGACACGCCGAAGCGAAGGTTCTTGTCTGGCGTGACTATAACAGGTTTCGATCCGTCCAGCTTTTCCTCGTCCCATTTGATAGAAATGAGTAATGTTTCGCTTGGATACTTCTTGAGGAAATCCGCCATTCCGTCAAGAACTTGTGTCAGACTCTCCTTGAGCTTAGCACTTCCGTGACACAGACCAAACGCCCAGCGACCTCCCTCGTTATCAAACTTTTCCCACGAGCGCACCCGCAGATCAAAGCAACGGACGCCAAAATGTAGTTGATCCCACATAGAAGAACTTTGGCATGTTGCTATTGCAGTATAAACCTCAGCATACATTGAAACGATCCCAGGATTGTATAACGCATAGGCGGCAAAGTTGACCTTGCCGTTTGACGCTACCACAACATTGGATTTAATAGCATGACTATTATGAGTTCCTGGTATCGAGATTTGAGTGAGACTCAAGTCGCCAGGAAGGTTTTTCATCCAGTCCCTGGGGTCATGTAGATTCAGACTCATGCTGAGAGTTTGGAATGATCGAGAGGAAGCGATAAAAAATAAAAGAGAGGAATTACTTTCACACTGCAGCATACTTCAGGTATTCCCTCGAGAGTATTTATACCTTTTGAGTCCAGATTAGGTGCCAAGCATCGATATGGGCAATGTGACATGTCTATGCCAGCTGGTAAATGCGCTATTGATGCAAATACCCCTGCAATATTGGTACACTAGCTGTATTCATCACCTTTCAGGTAAAAGAAGGGAAGTCAGCTGAGACAGTTCAAAAAGCTAACTAAAAGTAGGAGAACCATTGTAAATGTCATACGACATACCTGGACCTGGTTAGTGATCTATTTCAGCTGCATCACCAAACACAGTTATGATGCCCCTCTTTGACCGAAACCACCACCATCACTAATCGGGGTCGCCGAGAACCTCAATCCTCCTGGATTCGAAACGATAAATAATATTTAGACCCATACCTATAAAGTGGAGGAGTTTCAAGTCTATTCATGCTGTATTCTCCAAGGTATGACCGTACAACCATCGGGTTGCATAAAAAAGATCAAGTCTTTTCTCGGACAGAGAGCGACTCAAACCTATGGATTAAATCGCTTATAGGGCTGTGTTCCTGCAAAAGACCTCCTACAGACCCATCGAACCAAATCTTTGGAATCTGGAGTTGTAGGTTGTCGGGGGATAAATTGCTATCGTTACTCATATGACGCAGCTCATTAAGCATCTTCAACGCTTCTGGATCAGCAGCCCCTGCATCTCCGGTTGACTCCGTGTGGGACGAGTCAAAGTTGGCCCTGCTGCCTTGTTGCCCTCCTGAGATACCTGCCAAGATCCGAGACTGTCTTGAAGGAATGCGACTATCGGGTATCGACTTCAACTGATCCTTCAATGGCAAGTGTCTTGATACGCAAGCGTACCTGGGGTCCTGGTCACACCGGAGTTGGATATCTCTGAGAGCTCTCAAGACCATACCTGCAGTATACCGAGCAGATTGATTTGGTACTAGCATCCCTTCGCTGATGAGATCTAAGAAGTCAGACATCGAAGGAGCACACAAGTGATGATCTTTGAGACCTTGAATCATCTATGGCGATGAGTTGTTAGCTCATGATGAAGGACTGATTCTGATACGATTCTTACTTTCGTGACTGTCTTTTTGACCTCTCCCCGGATGCCACTGCTTCCAATTGCTGTGTATGTGTCTGTGAAATCCTTTTCCCTGATCAAATTGTAGAAAGAATCGCTATGATAATTCCCAGATCTATTCAGATACTTATCCTCCTCCAGTCTATTGTCTGAGAACGTCCTGACACAGCTATTGTCCCTCATCAGAAACACAGATGCATGCTCTAGAAAGACGCAGCCTAGAGACCAAATGTCATATCTGGTTCCAACCCCGTCACTTCCTTCACTTTCTGGGGCTTTATAGGTTTGTGTATAACCCTTGACATCAGCCCATGACACATGGGACTTGGACTGTGATGTGTTGAACTGGGTAAGTCCAAGATCGGCGATAACCAGGTGATCTTTCTTGTCTCCTTGATAATCACTAAACCAAAGTAGATTTTGTGGCTTTATGTCGCTGTGCCGTCCGTACTTTCCCGCCAGTGCGATGTGAACTATTTCCTCCACGGTGCTGGCGGTGTAAGACGATCGTTGCTCGTGAAGACTACCCAAGCTCCGCACAATGCCCGCGCATTGACGAAAGAACCAAACTGCGTCTTCTTCGACATCAGGGCGGTATAAGCTTGGCATCGTTTCCCATAGATCAGTAAGATCACCGTCAGCCCATTCGAAAACGAGATAGTAATAGTCGGCTCGACGAAAGGAGAAAAGAAGCTGATGAAGGTGTTCTCTGTCCTCGAGCTTCTTAATAACCAGCCGTCTCGCGAGAGAGTCTGCTTCACTCGGGTGGTCTATTGAGCTGTGCTGAATAGCCTTGATAGCGAAACACTCTGGCTTTGGGTACCTACCCCGGTACCATAAGTGCGACGGCTCTATAAAGACCTTTGTGACTTTGCCATATCCTCCGGACCGAATTACAGGGGGGTCAGAATCCACAAATGGTAGGACAAAATCTGCAGGGAGTCGAAAATGATCCATGAACTGCTCTTCTTCATCGATAGTGCAGAATAGGCTGCATAGTTGCATCTGCTTCATGGTAAAGTATTCGGCTTCGGGATAGGACCAAGTCCAATTCTTTGAAGACTCTATCTCATTCTTCTCACGGTCGTATAAGATGGCTTGTTGTCCTCGTCGGTGAACAGTAAGTGGGAGCTGACTATCTTCTACCTTTGCATTGACAAAGTCTAGTAGAAAGTGGAGTCCATTGACCAATATCAATGTAGCCATGATCTTTAGTCTTCTTGGTTCGCCATTAGCTCCATATACCTCGTTGACAAGGCTCATCAAAGTCTCATCTGTGAACCTTTGACTGAGTATCCTTTCAACATTCCGGGGGCTGAGAATCCGAAGCAGCCGTCCCAGAGGTATAAACGCTTGCTTACCAGTATGATCAATGGCGGGTTTCCTGCACGCATTCATCAAGGCTTCCCACACAGAGGATACATCGATGTCAACCAATGGTGGCTCCGAATCCAGGCCTTCTCCAGACATACTGGCAGAAATTCGATAAGCAGCCAATGACTCAAGCCATTTACGATGACCCATATCAGAGATACTCCGAAATGTCGATGTGCTTTCCCTTTGAGATAATACCGAAATATTGATAGACCCTTGTCCTATCCCAGGTTTCAAGTTGATGTCGGATCGAGATGGCGCTTCTCCCCAATTCGGTATGCCTGGAGGGTCATGATGAGACACCGTTGGTGAGTTCGATAACCGTTGACTCCGAGATACATCGAGGCTTCCCGGTGATTTCGTATATGAAGTGGTCTTCTTTATTCTCCTCTCTCTTGAGCGCGGGTTGGACGGCTTAACCATGGTCCATATTAGCAAGGATAGGCTTCTAATGAAATCGAGGTATGATTCGGGTCAGGGGACGCTAGGAAATGCATTTTATTCCTTATAATGTCTAGAGGCTGAGATATTTCTATTCAATTGAGCCGAGCCTGATTTCCCTCGAGTACGCATTTGAGAAATACAAAGCCCTCCCTGAACTGCGGCTGACATCCCTGGTCGAGCTATTTGGGCTTTGCATATGGCCAGCCAATGAATTCTATGGAAATCCGAACAAGGCCTCTGGCTACCCATGACAGACATTGGTCAGGTTGATGCCACAGCGGTTAGAATGCTTGGCCTGGAGCGGCTCGTGCCGCCACCTCATCCTTATCAGCATCGCGAATCACCTTTGCGCAGCGCGGAAGCATGCTTCTGGCACCCTCCTCTAGCCTGATCTGAGAAGACCTGCAGCGAGAGTTGAAAATTCCAGGCAGCAGCTATTGAGTGGCCGACTTGACTGGGCTTGATTGCTCAGTCCAGAGCCTGCTTTTCCACAGTGTGTCAGACGGAGGCCACCCACATAGGCCTCTAGGCACAGCCCCCGCTTCTGAGGTTGCCTCATCTGCCTTTTTTCCAATTTGCTATTTCTGAGTCATATCGCGTCCGTTATCGAGTCTTTTTAAATCAGCCACTTCCGTGTTTCGTCTCCGACTTCCATTTCAAGCATATTTTCATCTATCCGTCGACGTTCGACTTCATCCATATCTCGTCCTATTCAGAATGCCTGGGCAAATGCAACAACAAACGAGTGGGCGGTCAATGACCAGCTCATCATACGATACTATCCGCATAAATGCGAAGGACGTTAGTCCACAAAAGCTGCTTGCTATCCTCGAACGAAGTCTCCCCCGCAACAAGTTCTCTGTCGAGATGCAGCAAGATATGTACACCATACGATGGGACCGGGACTCCTTCAGGCGTGGGATGTAACAACATGTTATTCTGCGCCAAGCATCTTCCCACGACCTTCAGAAAAGCTCTTCACACGAAGGCGCCTGTCAAACTCTCATATCACCATCCATGACAGTCTGGGGACATAATATGGACCTCTTAGACTACTCATTAGCATCACCATCATCACACATATATAGAACCATAGCAACCGGCAACGAAATGAAGGATATTCAATGACAAATCCGAATCAAGATTTAGAGAAGCGATAGCTAGTAAATCACAACATCCTCTCCATCCCTTGCGATGTTATTTTCAAGAAGCCAGGCCACTCCAACTCGGACATAAACCTTTGCCTGCTCTGGTTCGTCTTCGGATAAGGTAACGAGGAGAACGTAGTGTACCTCGGCCCGCGATTCTAGTTTCTTGTCTTTACCAAGGACAATTCCCCGCAAGCTGGATGGTTCGAACCCAGGTCCTTCATCAAGTTTGACTCTATCTTGCATATCCAGCTTATCCAATATGATATCTCTAGCAACTGCTTGCAATACAGTCCTGTTGCTGTCTGTACCGGTTTCCTCTCCAGACTGAAGCGAGCAGTCTGTACTCCATTCGACCTTGTCAAAAGGCATGTTCGCATATGTGATCGGGCCCTCGTATGCCATCCATGACCAGGAAGGAACCCGATGGTCATCTTGGAACGTGATACTTTTCAGGAAGATATCCTCAGGTCGGGACCAGAGAAGACTTCTCGCCAGGTACTGCTCAAAGACACCAAACTTGCCGCGAGTCTGGAGGACAGTTGAAAGGTGTTTCTCCAGACCCAGAATGGCCACTGGCCGGTCTGAGTTGTAGCTAAAACTGAGCCTGGAATACCTCTCGTAAAGATTCTGAAATAGAGTGATTCGTCCACCTTTGTAGTACTTGAGTATGGCCTTGGGGAAATCCGAGTCTGCGAACAGAGCCGATTGAGGACTGATAAAAATAACCGTTAGACCGGACAGAAATCACAATAAGCAACGATGAATACATACTTTGACAATTTCAAGAGCCTCTCACACTGCAACCCATTTCCGCATTCCCAGTATGCCTGCGTCTTGGTGAAGTGAAGTGTTCTTCTGGACAAAGCTCGCTCTTGCATCACCCAGCCGCGGGTATTCAAGGGCGCTGACTCTAAATCCCTATCACAATCTTCCATAAACTCTGAAATGTGAAGGAGACCACCACCAGGAGTTGCTAAGGTCGCGGAAAGTGTTGAGTTGAGCTTTGGAGTAAGAAAGCCCTCATCTGACGTCGAAGCTGACGTCGCCGCGATAGTGCAGTAGGCGTTGCTAAAAACCTGACCCATTCGGGCAGCTTCTCGTCGCCAGTCTTCCGGATCATCCTGGATGATACACAGTGAGTCTATCCACAAGTATGGGATCTTGAGTGCTCTCGTGACTTTGATGGCTTCCTGGAAATTAAGAGGTAGTTGCTCGTGCGGTATCTCAATGCGGAATTTGTTGATGTTGCTAGTCAGAGTAGACAGGCTCGTGCTGCCTCCCCAGCAGTGGCTTAGAGCAAAATAACGTAGAAAGCCAGAATCTTTAATGTCTTCCAAGTGCTCGCTCGACTCGCCCACGCGAATCAGTCTAGTGGGCATCTGGACAGCACAGCCTCCAGGGGATGCGTCTCGTGCATGGCCGTGATCATTATCACATATGTGGAGCCACTCTTGAAATAGATGATACCGCTCAAGGCTTTCTGCAGGGGACAAAGTTGGATATCCAACTTGGGCTGATCCAAGATCATGAGCATGGAAGGCTGGTGAAACGGTCAATACGACAGTCGCTAGCTACACTGAATACATACCAGGATCCGAGAACAGTGACAGGATTGGCAGACCGTCACGCCCATTTAAGTTGAGGGTAGGGCCGTTCCGAACGCATTGTAATTCCTGACCCTCTTGAAGGCCAATCTTTTGGGAGACGGCGTAGAGAAGATTACACAAATTACATGCCGACGTACGAGTTCCGAAGTCCCTCACTGTACCAGATATCGTAGCATTGGGCTCCCAGATTTGAAGTCTCGAACAAGAGTCGCACAGTTGACCCCTTTCTGCTGGGCTGGGCCTGGTAGTCTCAGAGAAGAATTTCAGTGCAAACTCATTGTCTGGACTGACTTTCCATTGATTAAGGAGCTTGGCGCTTTGCTGTTCCAGTTAGTATATACCGCATACTAAAGGATGACTACTGTAAGACATACCCGCTAATAGGGTCTTGTAAGCAGACTGAATCAAGATAGAATTTTCATGATGCACTAACAGGCTCGAGAGAAGTTAGTACGAGATATTAGACGTCCAGAACGCAGGGTTGACTGATACATACATTCTGTATGTTACGATGTCGGTTCCTTCGTCAGCCTTTCCACTCTCCACCAACGGACGGACTCAACAGTCAACTCACATACTATCTCACCGTCAGCTATCAAGTTCAACACACTACAGCTCACACGTTCCACATACAATCATAGCAGCGGTATTACCCGAAGGGACAGCTGTAGTATTTAGACCATTGGTTTGGGTACCAGATTGCTCAGGAGCGCTTCGACTCGTGGCGTTGCTTCCGTCTAACGGACCCTGACCGTTTTGACAATGGTCGGACTCGGCGGCCTGCTCGGCAGTCAGGCCTAGCGGCAAATCAACCACGTTCCTCGGCTGGAGATACTCACCGTAATTATCTCTTATACTTTCCAATTCCTTGTGAATATCCGAAGCACTTCTACGATCATCGCTGTTGACAATGAGCATTTGCTCCAGAACCAAGGTCAGAATTCGCTGGACAGCTTTGTCACACGGTGTGTCTTCAGAAGAATCCTCCAGCTTTTGTATACGATCTTTGACCTTAGTGTCAAGGTCTTCTTGTGCAGAGTTCCAGAAACGTCGGTGACTTTTCATAGACCGGTCGAATTCCTTATACTCTTGCCGGCCCAGTGTGGCCCAGATGAGAAACTCGATAAAGACGCAGCCGAGAGACCAAATGTCGAACTTGCGTGATAGCTTGATATCGTCAGAGTCTTCAACTGGCTCCCCGTCTTCATCAAACAAGAGGTCGAATTCAGGGGGGCTGTATCGCCTCGTGGTAGCCTTGGCAGTCGTCCCGTTTAGTCTCCTGCTTGTTGCCAGAATGTGAAGCTTCGAGAGTCCAACGTCTGTTATCTTGAGGCGGTAGCTACCAGACTTCTCCGGGAACAGGAGGATATTGGCAGGCTTGAGATCACCATGCCGATATCCCTTATCCGCCAACAGACTCAAAGCGCTGGAGAGTCCGACCATTTGATCAAGCATCCATATGATAGCAGCCATGCCCTCGGTCGAGTTGGTTTTAAAGAATTTATATAGATCTCCTCCCTTCGCCCATGGAAAGAAGAATAAGGCCTGCTTTCCTCTGGTGCAGGCAAGAATTGCTTTGACAAGGTGGTCATGATCCAGCAATCGAAGAGACGTTACGTTAGTCATCTCTTTTTTGACATACTTGATTTGATCTTCGCTCTCCAGCTCCATTTTCTTCATGGCCATTGAGTGCTATATCACGTTAAATCAAAGACGCTGAAAAGTCGGGCCTGGCGGACTCACTTCTACCTGCTCTGGAACATGCGCAGGGTGCATCTCAATCTCCGAAACGGAGCTAAACCCTGAGATAACAGGTTTCCCTTGCTTGACCAACGGTAAAGGAACCTTTTGTTGCAGCACATATTCGAACTCCCTCTCAAAGATAGGAGCTAAGAATGGCCATTGCTTCTGAATGAAATAGTCGACATCATTGTAGTCAATTCCAGCTCCAAAGGGAGCAGTAGTCCAGTTTGAATCTTTTGCACTTCTGAACATGTACTCTCCACGCGTCCATAGAAGCTCTATAGGAAGATGGTGATCAGAAAAGCCATTGGATAAGAACTGGTCAATGCGATCTAGCTTGCCGGTTCGAGCCAAGATGAGAAAGATGATCTTTGCAGGGCATTTTTCATCATAAATCCGTTTCTTCAAGGCACCCTGATTTGGACATTTTTGTTCTTTTAGGATGTCGCTGACGCACTCTTCCGATGTCAACAATTCGATCGTAGTAGTTGAGATGAAGACTTCATCGCTGGAATTCTCCTTCTCCGCATTCTCGCACTCATCCATGAGACGAACTAGGGTCCAGGGTGTCGCAGCCATGTCTGATTCTGATGATTTGACAAGGTATGTTGGGACTGTAGATAAGGCGGGAGTAAAATGTAGATGTCGAGCATCATTGTGAAAATGGGATTCAGCCGAATTATACCATGGGTTTCTGCATGGTCAGCAACACGCGTCAATTAGACACTTTCAACCGCATAATGCCTTACCATGCAGCATCGCCGAATTGTGAAATAAGCCTATCGAGGGCTTTTTCAGGCTCCCTTTGCATTTTCAACTGCAATGGTGCTGAAGTCAACGTCATAATTTTGACTTCGTTTTAGCCAGTTTAGTCGCCCCCACGACTGTCATTGGGCTATGCTAACATCAGCTGATATGCATATTGGTCAAGGCATCTAGCCCCTCTTCTCGTTGTCTCATCTGAGATTGTAGTTGAATATCATATTTGGAGTACTGTACCGTGATACGGTGGAAAATGGCAGTGACAGTGACATTGAGTAAGTTTGTTGTGAATTCAACATTATGGTCTATACTAGATCTAATTATCTTTTGTCGATTACGCCGCCGCATAAGCTTGGCCAAATGGCTCCAACTTGACTCCGTCAATGTCAACATATCCGTACTTAGACTGATCATCATTATGCGCCATACCCTCACCCCATTTCTGCATAGATTCTTCAAAGATTCGCTTATGATCCTCTCGGCTCAAGTCAAGAGGGTGCTTGTCCTTACCTACCAGTCGAATTCTAAACGTAAATTAGTCTACCGAGCATTAATTATCATAGTTGTTGTGTAGACTTACTGAGTGCCAGCAGCAACGTTGGTGATACCAAAGTTTTGCTCATCGAGCAAAGTGTCGATTGCGCTGGTAGCCTCACCCTTGAGGATCTTGGCAGGCAAGTCGAACTCATTAGTCACGGGCCGTGCCAATCCGATACCATGAACCGTCTTCAGAGCCTCATTCATGGCCTTGACTGTCCTTAAGCCACCAGTGACATAAGCCTTAGTCTTGGTAAGCTCAGGGATAATCTTCTCTGCAAATTCGAGGAAGAAAGCCTCTCGCTTCTTCGAGCTCTCTCGTCGGTGAGAGAAGGCAAGGCTCTGGTAAGTTCCGCCAGAAAGCTCGACGAAATCAAAGCCATGCTGTTCGAGTTGCTTGCAAAGAACCTTGCAGTCATCGGTGGAGAAACCGCCTTCCTGGAACTCAACGCTGTTGACCTTGATGGATAGGCTGAATGACTTGTCGGGGACACGCGCACGGATGGCATCGGCAATCTCGAAGATGATGCGAGATCGGTTCTCGATGGAACCGCCATACTTGTCTGTTCGCTTGTTTGTGGTAGGTGAAAGGAACTGGGCCAAAAGATAACCACTTCTCTCAGTTAGTGTTATATGCAGAGCACTGAGACTTGGCTAACTTACTGTGCACCATGCAATTGAATACCGTCATAACCAGCTTTGTGAAGGAACTCGGCAGCATGAGCAAAGCCCTCAATAACATTCTTGAAGTCTTGCTCATCCATGGGCTTGGGCTTGGCAAAGTGCATGCCCATCACCTCGCCCTCCAGTTGCACATCACTCGGAGAAATGGGGTTCTTTTGGATGTTATCAGGGACCTGGCGTCCAGGATGGCTGACCTGCGCAATAATCAAGCTTCCATGCTTCTTGCTAACAGTTGCCAGTTCCTTGAACGCTTCAAAACGCTCACCGGACGCGGGTGCATCTCGGGGCACGATGGGGTTTCCAGCAGCCTCGAGCTGGTCATACTCGATCATAACATTTCCAGTCAGGATAACGCCAAAATCTCCTTCGCCCCATCGTCGGTAGACATTGATAAGTTCTGGTGTAGGAACGCCTCGCTTCTCAAGGACTTTGGGATCCCATGTTGAGAGTCGCTCTGTCATTGCAGCCTTCATAAATCGGTTCTTTGCGGTTTTACCGCTGAACTCGAATTTGAGAGGCTGGCCCAAAGGGCTTGCGTCTGCAGGTTCAGTAGAGAATCGTCTTGGTGCCATTTTCGAAAAATTATTATTGTTTTACGACTTAATTTACTTTTCTACTAAAGCCAAAGTGCCGCGACATGTACAAGTTTATAAACGATTGCGAATATTAGAAATCGGATATTTGTGATGTCATGACTTGTATGGTAATTATTCCATCATTGCCACGAGCTTCGTTCCAAAGACCCGGTCAATGCCGTCATGTTCCACTTTCAGACCACAATTTTGGTTTAGTTCACGGCGACGATGCTTGGATTAGAAACTCTCTACCGAGGTATGGCCTCGATATAACGTTAACACCATCTAATAGAAGGACGCTAGAAGGTTCCTGGATTTATGCCGAAGTTTTAAAACGGACGGGAACCTACGGTTATGTGCCGATCGTGCGATTCATGAGCAGCAAGATTGTTATATTGACTGGGACAGATTATTCAGCATGAGTAATTGACCAACTGCCGAAGTCTATGACGCGTGGTTGGCAATTGGGGCAGCCAACCTGAAGACAGATGATACAAGGGTTCGCAATTGGGCAACACCATCCAACGTACGAGGCTAGCCCGCTGCTTGCGCTGTTGCAGGGACCTCATCGACCAGCACATTATCCTTAACCTCATGACTTGGAGTTTTGAGAGCATTCTCAAAGTTCTCCTCTGCATACTGTTCGGCATCAAATTGGTGAATCCAATCCTCCCGTGGGAATCCGATACTGCTAGGATCTTCCTTGACTTTATCCCAATCCGTCTTGTGCCAAAGATCTCTGGTTGACTCTCCCGTCTTCTGAACCGCTTTCACGCGCTCATATCTAGCATCGTGTTAGCTTTGCTGAAGAACGAACAAGTAGGGAGTCATTATCTATACCTTAAATCTTGATGAGCCTTTAGCGCACCAGGAATGTTGTCTCTGCCCGCTCGCTTCAAGCAGACAGCAATGGTAACTCCATCTTCCATGGCTTGAGTTGCACCTTGAGCACTCGTCGGTAAGAATGGGTGAGCAGCATCACCAAGCAGCGCGATCCGCCCTTTGTTACTGATCCAAGTCGGCAAAGGGTCGCGATAGACCAGCTTCCAATCAACCACTGCCGGTGTCTTCTCCACAATCGCTCGACATGTTGGATCCCAATCCTTCAGGAGCTCCAACACTTCTTCTATCTTACCAGGAAATGACCACGACTCATCGATATCATGGTCGTCCTTGTGAGTAAGGACCCAACAGCAGTCTTTGCCGCCTTTCAATGTTGAGAACAGGAAGTGGACATCTTGTCCGATCCAGCCGTTGAAGGTATCGCCATTCTCGCAGAACTCTTTTGTGCGGGGGTCTTGGATCATGTCTTTGTTCGAGAACCTTAGACTTATTAGTAAACTGATTTGGGATCACTGCCAAAGACTTCAATCTTACCATGCCCTCCAAACAGCGTAACCGCTGCTCTTGGGCTTGTCAACATATCCTAGGACAAGCTCTCTTGCCTTTGACCTCACCCCATCAGCACCAATCACCACGTCGCCAGTGATCTGGAACCCGAGTCAGTAAAGGATCTGTATCGCGTGGTACATATGTAACCCACCTTCTCTCCCGTCTTCAGAATAATGCCAGCCTGTGTAGCGTCCTCGAAATATTCAGACACTCGTTGGCCGAGATGAATCGGAATCCCCAGCTCATCGCGCGCATAATTGAAGATAATCTCATGCAACTCGCCTCTGTGACCGTTCAAAACTGGAGCTTCAGGGTTGGGAGGGGGACGCTTTTGATGGTACACGACCTCCCCTGTGTCCCATTTGTGAATTCTGAAGCCGTAGTCTTGAATGTCAATGCACAAGGGACGCAGACGAGCGACTATCTCCCCGTCAGACCAGCGATTAAAGATCCTACCGGCATTGCCACCAAATGATATAATGTCTCCGAGAACTTTGAGTTCAGGAAAGGACTCATAAATCTCAACGTCGTGCCCTTGCCGATGGCATTCAATAGCGGCAGTCAACCCGCCAAAGCCAGCTCCAACGATGATAACATTGATGCCGGATTTGTGAGCCGCCATGATTTGATGAGAATGAACAGTTAGTACTGGCACTCTCAGAATGTTTCACTCGGGACTTGATGCAACATGTCACTTATGTGATCACCGTGGGGAGCGGAAACCATCACCCTGGGAAGCCGAGGTAGCTGTCCCCGTCTTGTCCCCCGCCTTGTTGATCTGCAACTAAGATCCTTCTGCAGCCAAGAGTTGGTAGGTCATGCTAGTGTAACATACTCGCTAACAAACTTACGGAACTGGGTAATAGTCCTGGATCTAGCATCAGTTTGCTTCACTTGCTGCTGATCAATCCCTGTCTGGAGTAAGCATTGTCTTTTGCAAGACATACTCCATCCTCAATGTGGAACAGCCAAATCCGATAACCAAATCACAGGGCGGTATTTACCCAATACCGAGAGCAAGCTGTTATCGCGTTTTTACTAAGATATCATGCAACGTGCTCAACCTCCGTCGGATATCTACACGCTAGCAGCCAGGTTTGCGGTCCTATTGGTAGAGAAATATGCAAAGCAACACACGTCCTGCGGGCTGCGGATAAGTTTCAAAGCGTGACTGAAATGTCATCGCTTTGTCAGGCAATGTCGTGGCAATGAGTACCCATCTGGATGATGAGGGGGAAAATGTTACCCTGGTCCCGGCATTTGCCTCGGGAATTAGCAGCACAGCCAGTTGCGATGTTCAGAGTCTCTCAACTTTAGCTGAAAACTCATGCAAGACGAGACTAAAACTTCAGCATGACTCTCAGATTGCGGGGAAATACTTGGCAATTCCATTGGGCTTCACATTTTGTTGGTTAAAGTTGATGCAAGGGCAGTTCTAGTCCATAACTTTGAAGCTTTAGGTTTAGTATGCCAACCCCTCCCATCGGATCCATACCGCCGAAGTCAACATGCGAGGGCAACACTCCGGAAGAAACACCCCGATAACCCAAAGAGACAACACCCATTCCGCACTTTCAGGCTGACGACCAGGTGCAACTCTGACTTGATCTGCAACTCTAAGTGGAACCTATTATGCACCCCGCACTTCGGTTGAGCGCCAACCCTCATCGATATAGCTAGTGATAAGAGGTTTCGATGTTTTTGTGTCTGATGAGCGATTGTGAGGCGATTGGCCAAGTCTCTCCAGTCGAGCTCCAGTATGAAAGGAAAGGGTAGCCGCAGAAACGTCCAACGCGGTTGACTGCTTGATCCATCTGATTATCTTCACTTCATCTGGCTCTTCATCATGGCAGACCAATCGCAGGATACCATCCGTGCCCATTGGCGATGTTTCGCAGCATGCGGAATCATTGTTCTCTCTCCTTTCCAGTATGGCCTTGACTTTGGGTTGATCGGTGGATTACAAGCCATGCCTGGCTTTCTCAAGGTTGGCACCTGAATTGCATGCTGTTTGGCAAACATCCGAGCTTTGTACTGACCATCACTTTTGATCAGATCTATGGCTACCGAGACCCAGAAGTCGCAATCGGATGGAACATCGACACCACGCGACAGCAGCTTATCTCGTCTCTGATGACGATGGGCGCCTTCATAAGCTCCAGTCTCGCGGGGTTCGTTGCCGCAAAACTTGGAAGGAAGATGTGCCTTTGGATGGCTTGCATTCTTTGCGCAGTGTCGAACATCATCATGATGACCACGACTCATATTGGGCCGTTGTACGTCGGTCGGCTTCTCATCGGGTTGGCCAACGGCTACTTCATGACCTTCTCCCAACTATACATCCAAGAGAGTAGCCCGGCAAAGTATCGCGGTTTGTTCTTGACCGTGTTTCATCTGTGCACAACCTTTGTCAGTACTCCTATCTGAGAGTATGAAGATTGTATCGATACTGACTCGTGGTTCGTAGGGTACACTTATCGGTACCATAATCGACTGGGCAACAGCGAAACGCCCCGATCGCTCTGCATATCTCATCCCGCTCGGAATGATATACATAGTTCCAACTATCATATTCGTTGGTTTGCCATTCATTCCAGAGTCACCAAGGTGGCTTGTTCTTCAAGGACGCTACGAAGATGGACTTAAGTCGCTCAAGTGGCTCAGGCCAGAGGGCGCAGATACCGAGGCGGAGCTTGCAGAGATTCGTCAAGCTATTGACAACGAGCGTGCATTGTCCAAGGGTGTCGGTATCCTCGATATGTTCAACAACCCGATCGACAGAAGGCGAACCATGATCTCCATATGTGCTGTTTGCCTCCAAGCTGCCACTGGATCAATGTTCATCATTGGTAACCATCCCCGTTGTCGCCCAAGTGATACGCAACTGACCCTTTCGCAGCTTATAAGGCCTACTTCTTCGCCATGGCTAAAGTTCAAGACCCGTTTGCAATGAGCAACGTTCTCAGCATGGCAGGTATGCTTGCTATCATCGCCAATGTTTGCATCGTTGTACGATATGGAAGACGACGAGTACTGCTCTTTTGCGGCCTTATAACCGCTGGGATCTTCCAGTTGATCATCGCAGTTGTCTATGATCACAATCCAGGTGCGATCGTCACCGGCAAAGTACTGGTTGCGCTCTCATGCTTCTACATGATGGCTTTCAATGTGAGTACTCCAAGGTCGATTCCAAGACTTTGTTACTAACCTTCTTTTCAGGGCATGATAGCTCCATATTCATGGATGGTTGCCGGCGAAATCCCATCACAGCGCCTTCGAAGCTACACCTTCGGCCTTGCAGCAGCAGCAGGATTCCTTGGGGCTTGGCTGATCACATTCACCGCTCCGTACTTCATCAACCCCGTTGCGCTGAACTGGGGGCCAAGATATGGCTACATCTGGTTCCCTTCTTGCATCGTTAGTGCTGTTTGGGTATACTTCTTCCTGCCTGAAGTTAAAGGACGAACCTTGGAAGAGATCGATGCCATGGTAAGCAAACCCGAAGTCAACCAGAGACCGAGGAAAAGTTACTCACTGCTCTGTACAGTTCAACGAAAAGCTGCCAGCCAGGAAGTTCAGAGGTTACAAAATGCAGGAAACTGGTGTCGGAGAGACTGTTGGAAAGTTAAGCGTCGAGCTCAACGTCGTTGAAACTGAGAGAGTCTAGTGTCAACCATATGGTGGGCTGGCATGTCTTCGTCGCAGTGGTTGGTGTCTCTATCACCTCCTTACCAGGTGGCATGGCCTGAAGCTTTCCTCATGTAGTTGCGAGTTAGTAAGGAAGAAAGTCAACGCTGATATCTTCAATCGTTTCCCAAGTGCGTGTGGAGTCATCGGGATGTTGAAGCCAAACTCTTTCCAATAACTCTAGTGTCTTAAACAGATGAGGAGTCTTCATCCATCTTTCGATGTCTGCCAGCTCATGCCTGATCTCATCTCGCGCAGACCCGAGAGCGTAAAGCCCAGCGGTGAACAAGGGGGAGACTAGCAGTACTCTAGGTGACAGTCCGGACTCACGAGACATTCTATGAGCGCACTGAATGATTTGAGCAACGCAGAAGCGGACTTCGATGGCGAAGGGCGGCAGAGATCTCATACTACAGTACAAGTGCAAGAGTGCCATGTAGAGAAACCCGGCGTTGCTGAGGGCGTAGTTTTGGATATCGTTCGCTGTGAGAGACGAGAGAATATCCGATGAGATGTTCATGTTCTCGGCTTTGTCGCGAGAAAGCCTCGCATGGATTTGTTGAATGAGATTACCCGTTTCTGATTCGAGTTCTGGGGTGCGTATATGCTTCCTTCCCAAGAGGGCTCCGACTTCTTTGAATAGTGCGGGAAGATCGGACATGACGCCACCGTAAATGTCGAGAAACACTCCAGAGTCACTCTGGCCGTGGACAAGAAGCTGGCCACCGAGTAGCCCGGCCGGGCTCAAGGAAGCCAGCGCTTCCGCATTATGGAACCAACTATCCAGGAACCCCGTGTTCACAGGAATTTGAGGTCTGCTCGTCACTTGGTTACCTGTTTGAGACGTCTGGAGGATAGCACGCGCACCATCGAGATGGATACGCCATAACGATGTTCCACCGTAGATCTGAGCCTGGCATAGTGTTCTCGTCGTAGCCAACGCCACGGTTTGTGACGTGGTGTCAACATCTTCCAACAATCTTCGGAGATGATTGATGCTTGCCCAATGGAGACTGTCGATAAGTCGTTGCGAGTTTCCGGGCAGCATACCGATGGCATCAAGGTGAACAGCGGCGAAAGCCATCACGGCGTAGAGTAAGCTCGGCTCTTGGAGCGACATTGGGACGAGGAATCGACAGATCTCTGCTTTGGCATAGCTGCTGGGGACTGTAAGTCTCATCGTTTCGGAGAGGTAGAATTGGAAGAGGTATTGAGCCATGGGCGGAAGAAAGGATATTTGATGTTGAGGTCGCGGCATGGTTGCATGTGGCGGTTGAAGAGGACTGGCCAGCGTATCTTGTTGGTGAACCGTTGATGATATCTCCAGAATGCAATCGCTTCTCAACATCAAGGAGGCATTGGTGGTAGTGACATTCCCATCCTGTGCATTCTGTGTGTTCTCCGGTACATGGCTTTCTGTCGAGTGCTGAAGTGTTCGTCCATGGCTGGCATTTGACTGCGTCGCTGTGGTCCTCTGCGATGTCTCGAGGCCAGGCGACTGGGCATGGGTTGTGCTGTAAACAAAGCCATTGCCTGTCGAGGTGTTGTCTGAACCAGCATAAGTCAGTGCTCCTCCGAGTCTCTTGTAAATTGAACGTACCCGTTCTTTTGATATCATGAAGACACTTTCCGAAGGTGGACTTGACGAATGATCTTCCGCCCCAATTCAGCGTGACTTCGTATTTGCAGATGCTCCCAGCCTCAACGCATCTATCGCAAGAGGGCTTACTCTCGTCACACTTTTGCCGTCGGTGGCGACATCGCACGCACCCTCCTCGAGACCTGGTTTTCCTTGGTGACGATTTCGGAGTTTCTGGAACCAAAGCGCTCATTGCTACGGTCGCGGCCGATTGAAATGAGTTGGCGATGGTTTGGCGAGTGGCTCCAGTGAACTGGGCTGTGGAAGTCCCCGCAGGGTTACGCTACACCACTAACTAACGCCAGAACAAGATTAGTTCCCCCTGACTGCGAACTCACTCACAAGTTCTCCAGATTCTACTTCAACAATCTGTGTCAACGCAACATCTACAAATGCATCATATCTCCAAGACTACAGTGAGGCCTTCTCACTTTTACTGATGAAAGAAAATCGGTATCTCATTGAACGTAAGACGCCGTCTTTCTCCATAGCCACTACGTCAAAGTTCGACAGCAGTTCCTCCGACGTTTACAGCCAGCTGGCAACCTCAATCCCATTTGATAAACTTCAGAATGCACTTCTGGTCTTTCGGTCGAGATGTAAAGATCTGGTCATCCATACCCATATCAGAAGTCATGCCATCCGCAGGGGCTGTTCTATATCGCGAATAGATGTCACGCAAAAGTGTCTTCATCTCAACTATAGCAAGACTAGACAACAGGTTAGCCGGAATCCTCAAGTACAAGCTCGGATACTCACTGTCTTCCGATGCATGCACGACCTCCATTAGAGAACGCAAAGAACAGTCTGTTTCGCTCAGCTGAGCCCTTCTCCTCCAACCATCTCTGCGGCTCAAAGCTATCTGGGCGAGGGAACACCTCTTCGTCCATTCGATGCATTGAGTATGGTTGACAACTCACAATGGTACCTCCAGGTAGCCAATGGCCATCCACAGTTGCTCCGCCTTCGGGAACGCACCTTGGTAGACTCATGGGGATCGAAGGGAAGACTCTGAGACCTTCTTTGACGACTGCTTCGAGGTACTCAAGTTGGTCGAAAGAAACATCAGGGTTGGCTCTGAACTCATCTCGCAGGCGCTCCTGGATGAAGGTATAGCCTGGCTGGGAGATCTGCCACATCAGAAAGCACAGCGCATCACCAGTGGTTTCAATCCCAGCAAGCATGTGATCCATGCATTCAGATGCGACGTCAAAAATGCCCATACCGAACTTCTCTTCCTGCATGCGACTCACCAGTGTAAAGTCAGCGACGCCGCCTTTTTTCACACCATTGAGGACAAGCTCTGTAGCTCGAGGAATACCGCGCGATTTTCCGAACAAGCCTAGCTTGCCTGCGAGGCTACCAAGGGTCGGGTGGTAATAGTTCAAGAGTCTTCCTGTTGCCATTGGATCAGTGCTGAGCCCTCTGAGGATCTCGGGAGAACTTACGAACAAGGCTGTTGTCAAATACCGCTTCATGGAGTGTTTCTTCGTCTGACGTCTGAAGAATCGAGTCACTGCCATGTGGATGGAACAGATGATGCGTAACGCAGTCGAACGCGTAGCAGTGAAGGAACATCTGCTTCACGTTAGCCAGGAAGTGCAGAAGGATTATATAGCCGTACGTAAACGTCAAGCTCCTGCTTTGGAGCATCTTGGCACCGAGTGATGAAGTTTCGTGATCTTTCTTGTATGCCGTGTAGAGAGTCTTCACGGTTGACATTGGTGTTTGCATAACGGTCAGCGATTACCCGTCGTCTCTGGCTATGCTATAAAGTGCTGGTTAGCGTTTTGCTCGTTCCAAAGTGAGTTCGAAACTTACTGGGCCTTTTGGCAGCATTGAGAACATTGTCCTTTCCTCGGTTAGATCTATATGTCACAGGGATACCGAGTTTCAACTTACCTGAGCCCGAACTGAGAGAAGAGGTTGTAGAAACTTGTCTTATCAAAGCCACTACCCTTCGACAGATAGATCTCCTTCATCGCGTCCAGTGATGAGAAGACAACCTCATTTGGGGCTAAACGGACTGCATTTCCGTACTTCTGGTGCATTTGGTGAACATATTGTGTTCTTTTCCCACGAAGCTCATGGTATCTCAGTTGCCAAGGTGTTAGAAGACCTAGACGAGGTCCTGGGAGGGAAGCCAAAGGGGAACGCAGACGGACGAGCAGAACGCCGATAAAGATGAGAGCTGCCGCTCCAGCAAGAAGGGAAGGAGACATTACCGCCATTTTTAGTTGTGATTGCGAGCAAAGGATGAAGTCTCGAGAAGGGGGTTTGTCATGTCTATATATGCATTCATTCCTGGCGTCCATCCTGTCAAGCCCCGATTTACATGGAGTGGAGCATCTTGATGTCCTGCTAAAGTCTGCCCAATCAAAGAGGCCATCAGTTTGCCCTCACGGCGCTTGCACCAAACAGGAATCTCTAAGAGATGACCGATTGGCCCCCGCAGTTAATTCACTATCATCTTGATAACTTCGCTCAGCTCATCCGATTCGAGTTTAGGGTTTCGTGTTGATAAATGGTTGTCTATCTTCTTTGGCTTCCTTTCAATTCCTTACCGATAAGCAGAAGTGGGGTCACGTATTGACCTTTCTTGCTCTGTCACTACGCTCGCTCAGTCCTTGCACAGCTTTCCCCATTATGGAACGTCAAGAAGCAACGCAGCATGTTAATATTCTCATGAGTCCGGGTAGTGAATATTATGAATACGATATGGCCTATATAAATTGTTTTTGGAGGTGGCTTAAGCAGACAGCAGTTCAATAGTCTAACTTCGTGGCTACCTACCATCTGACATTTCTTCTTGGAATCTTCAGTTTCTCATAGCCGATCCTAAGTCTTCAGCTCAATGAAACTCCTCTGTCTCATGTCTCTCTATGACGTTGAAGTGTAGGCACCCATCAAATCTAGAGAAAGCGGGTGGAAGGACAAGCCTCAAGGTTGTGTCAATCCCTCACGGACAGCGCAACGAAGGTCAGAGGAAGCCAGGATGAAAGTTGAAGGTCATTGACTCGTAAATTAGACTAAATAGATATTAAAGTATATTAGAAATTCATGTTCAAGCTTTTTATTGAATCGGAAGAATTGAGTGAATGGTTACAAGTGGTCTCCAATGGGCAACGGGAATATTATGTCCGACTATGTCTGTCAAGTTCGTATACAGAAAGAGCATCACCATCTCATTGCCGCCAAGGACTTTCGGCAATTTCTATAGTAAGCAGGGAGCTGCATGGCTTGTATGGGTTGGGCTGACGAGCGGCTCAGATCTGACATATGACCGACCAGGACACGAGGTACCATTGCTGACTTCCTCACTGCCACTGGCGCAGAGACGATTTGATTACACCATTTGGAAAGAGGATCGGCGTGCATGAAGTCACTCAGCCTCAAAAGTGTGGAATGTGACCAGAAAGACAAAACCTCGAATACGGGAAAAGTAATCCGAGGTACTGTGTTGGAAACAAGCGCTGACTATTCTTCGTTGAGGCTTGAATACTGCCTACACCGTGTTGAATGGTCCGCAGTATATACAGTCAGTCAACACGAGGGTATTGGTCCGCATTAAAACCGCAGGGATTACTTCACTAAAAATAGTGAGGAGGATACGATGACTGACGACGCCCAGAGCTACCCAAGTGTATAAAGAGAATCGCCGTGCTCAGTATTCGATCGCAATCCAATTCACCCAACAAGCTCTCATCCACTACTCCAATACACATCCCCTGATTTCTATTAACTTCTACTCTAAATCAACCGACTTCTTCGCCAACATGCACTTCACTACCGTCCTCACCACTGCGTTTGCGACCCTCGCCTCTACCGCAGCAGCTGCCCCCAAGACAGAAAACTTCGCAACAGCCAGCGTCTATGCCTTCAACCGAGACCAGAACACTCATAAGTTCGTCGACATACCTTTCGGCAAGCTCACGCACATCGACTACCAAATCACCGATCTTGAGCTCCGCGGCGTTCAGTTCCTTCTCCCCGATGGCGAGAAGATCGACCCCGACAAGGTGACCTGTCAGATGTACAAGGACAGCCTTGGCACCCAACCTGGGAGCGCTGCTTTCACTAAGAAGACTCCTGCTCATATCAGCCTCTTCAACCCTGTTCAGTTTGGATGGGTTCTGTGCTATGTCAACGTTAATAGCGCCTAAGAGTCTGGAAGCTGTTGAGACAGTAGTTAGGGGCTGATGGCTGGGGACATATACGGTGCTTTGTGAGGTCATAGTACATATCTTGGGGAGGGATCTCGGTCTTTATTTCAATCTATAGTAACCACGGAGCTAATTTACATTCATTCCCTCTCCCCTGTCCGTCTTTCCTGCTTCACAGCCGTAGCTGACTCTTCCACTGCTTTCCTCATCCCAATTTGTAGGCGCGCCTATAGGTTTCTCTCAACTCCGGTCATTCAATGCAGTGTGAACGATAGAATTGAAGTGCTCAGCGGCGTCCGGGAGCAGCCGTGGCATCGAGGCCACTTCGCCAACCAGCATTCTGTACGAGATGATTGCGTAGTTGAAAACCTTGATGGAGAGCTGTCGAGATACTATACCGTACATATGGGCCAGATTAAGGAACAAGTAAACGACATAGTTGGTCGAAATGCCCCATTTCTTCACTTCGAATCGATAGTCGTCAGGCTTTTGGCCAGGAACAAACGCTACAATGATGAAGCCCAGTGACTCGAGTGACTTCACGCTCATCTTGACAAAATCAGCGGGCATTACCGACTCCGTATAGCGATCCCCCATCGCAAAGCAAATTTCTGCTAGCTCTAGTTGAACTTTGTTAGCGGACTTTCCCTTGTAGGTGTTCTCCAGTTGTTTCAGAAGTGTTCTGGCTTTGGCAAAGTTGAATTGAAGCACTTCAGTCTTCAGAAGCTCTAAAGCCTCGTTATAGATCTTGCGTCGCTTTTCCAGGGTCGCCTTGTTCTCCTTGCTTCTGGTCTTGCATATATCGCACGCACACTTGAAGCCCCAAGTTGAGAGGCGCTTCTGTACTTCCTCGTAGGACTCGAAGGTGATGGGAGCGCGATAGGAGAGAAGCAGCTCCGTCCCGGCGGACATGTCTTGCGTAGCTCGGATGATTTGCATGTCGCCAATAAAGGAACGCCGACAGTTGCTGACACAGCTGTGGTTGATTCGGGAAGCGAGGAGCCAGATCCCAGAAGTCGAGTACGTGGAATCCATGTTGTCGATCTCTAGGTTGGTCTCTTTCTTGCAAAAAACTCTGGTTTCGAAGTCATTGCTTGTAGTCTTCGGGGTGTTCACTGCGTTGTAGTGAATGATTCTTTCTACCATCAAACTACAACCACGTTAGCAGGGGTGCCGACAACATGTAGCGGTGGAGATAAACTTACCCGTCAACAACAGGACATTCGTCACATTTGGTGACCTTGAGCTTCTTGTGGTCGCAGTGGAAGAGTTCTTGGATGGCGTCAATGTGTTCTGGGTTGTGATACAACTTCTCGGTAACTTGTGCCCACAAGAGAACAGCGCCACCACCTTTCGCTTTATCACGGGGCACGTTCGCTAAGACGGGAAAGGACTTATGACTGGTTTTATCCATGAAACAGTATGAGAACGCCTTTTCGCAGAGTATCAAGTCCCCAGCAGATACGTCTTTGGTGAGGAAGAGCCCCTTGCCTCGGCCAGGGGCGTCGCGGGTCTCGACAAGAGAGGAGAAGGTGGCGCAGTCAACTAGTGGAGGTCTCTCTTGAGCTTCAACAAGCATGTCTTCAAATGCATACTCGCCATCATCTTGCTCCTTGATTCTTTTAGAGACGGTTGACTTCAGGCTCAAACCAAGCACGCTCTTGGGAAACAACACTGTGAGAACCCGAAGCTTCTGCAGGCACTCCTCGAAATCTCCAAGGGTGTAGTATGCGCGAGCTTGAAGAAGTAAGGACTCCTCGGTACAATTTGTAGGGTGATCTCCGTCGATAGCGTCTCGAAATGCCTGATAAGGGCGATCGAGTTGGAGGTTGACTTCAGAACGGCCGAGATTTGCTTGCCGCTTATCATCTGGTGACACTGCTGTATCAATAGCCAAGTTGTAACTTGATTGTGTTAGAAGAAAGGGCATAGACATAAAGGTCAGGCAGATACTGACGAGTGTAGTGCGGGCAGCCAGTGCTCCTTGTTGGCGAGCTCTTCTCCCTCTGCCCGATATTCTGCGCTGCTCTTGATCTCGCTGTGGACTCTCCACTGCTCGGGGATTCTCTCGTCGTGGCCTTCCAACCAGATGATGTCGCTTGGGTGGTAGACTTGCAGGGAGTAAGAATCTTCGGCTATTTGCTCGAAAAAGGGATCTTTAAGGATGGCTACGGAGCCTTGAGCAGGATGTCTGATGGTCAACAAGTCAACATGGAGCAGTTGGTAAAGCGATAGTAGGACTACCGTCCCTTCTTGATCTTCCACCATGGTCATGATAGCTGCACCCCGAGTGGGTGCGGTCTTCGCCCGAAGCAAGACCTTTTTACCGCGGTGATGAGTCTGAAGTCTCATGTCAGAGATGGGCATTAGTTCAAGGTCCTTCTCGGGGATTAGGCATGGCTCGAAGGGATCTGGGACCAGAGTGACGTAGGCGGGTTTCTCCTCCTGTGTGCCTTTGTTTTTCGTAGACTCCCGTCGGAATGCCTCAGCAAGAGCTTCGGGATCTGGGTGGTCAGTTACAAGTTGACCTTTGCCCAATGCTGCTTTGATCATGTCAGGTTTCAATTCCTTCAGGAGAGCGGTATAGCTGTCTTCCGACCCTAACTCCATGTCTATCTTGCTGGCGGTGTTGGTAGTGGTCATGGCGGCGGATTAAATTGATTTGGTTGAGTTTTGGGCGCAGGTGATGCAGATTTTGGGTTACCAAGATGTCAGTTAAAGAAGGACGTAGGACAGGCTGGCAAGTGGGTCAACGTCGAGTTTGCTTGTGAGCTGGTTTCTTAGAATTCTCAGGTTTCCCATGGAACTACAGTCCAAGGTCTAGTTTGCTTGCCCTTTGCAGCTGTTTGCAGCTGCCTGCCCATTGAGTGGCCTTCAAAGCTGGATCATAATGGCACGCTACGTGAACTACTCCAGTCTGGCAATCAGAACATCGAGGCCATAGTTTGTAAGTCTAAGTGAAACAGTGGCTAAAATGTAGATGCTATACTAAGAGAAAGGGCAACAGAATATATAGACTTTCTCATCATTGAAGACAGATGATGAGTGATTTTAGTAAATTACCAGATAATGGCTGATGCTAGATTGCCCCTATGTTTCCATAAAAGCAACACTAATATCACAAGTCCTCCTCTTTACTACCTCAAAGGAAGATTGCTAAACAAAGTCCAGCTATTCGATGTACTAGGGCAGTAGCAGACTCTGGTAAAAAGCACTTAACTCAAGTCAGGATCCGTCGATGATACCTATCGAAGGATCTTCGGCAGTGCATACCTCTCAAGACACAAACGTTTTCAAGCCACATCAAACGGATGTTGGAATTGCCGAGTGACTGCGCCTTGCCAGGGGGGTCATACTCTTGGGCAAAGGCAGTGCGTCAATCTAGTCCATAGGGCTGAGGACCACGTCGTCATGCAGGTTGTCCGATTCATTATGATCCTTGCGATATCCTCCCGAACCTATTTTTACCAAAACCTCGGACCTGAGTTTTTTTTTATCATTTTCTAATCCTTGCAGATTGCTCTTTCTGTGCCAGAGAGCCAACCATTCTCGCACCCAAATATGAGTTTAGCTGGTCTGAATGGTCTGCTTTCCAGCGAGTGGACACCATCCCAACTCAAAGCAGGAATAACCCTGATCTGGCAAGGCAGAATCGCTCAACCAAAGACCCTTTAGGTCTGTGTTAGGCTAGCCTTTCAAGTAAGGGATAGTGAACAACCAAGACACCAGAGTAATAGCGTTAAAACCGTCAGTCTGGACCGGTCTCGTGGCTTGGATAAATAAGGTTAAAAAATAGCTTCGCTTAAACAGAAACTGGCGACAAATCAACAACTCTGTCATCGTGATCACAAGTGTCTAATTCCGTAAGGTGGAATTAGTAGTTGTGGCGGCGCGTTAGACTGCCAGGGCTGAATGTCACTAATCAAAGTTGGTGTTGGAGCTGAAAATGCATCATGCGCTACTAGGCCAGGGGTCGTCAATCTTAACTGTTTATTTCCCACCGAAATTCCGATCATGGTTCGCCTGTTCTTCTGAGATCAGCAAGACTTTCAATTGCAATCAACGATGCGTCGCTATCACTCCCTCCCATTCCTTGCATCGGCACTTTTGCCCAGAGTCCTTGCTGGGCCTGGTCAAAGTCTCGACGCCATCTGCAAATCCACCGAAGGAACCTACGGCTGTGACGAGTACTTCCAGATCCCATACGGCTCAGAGCCTGTCACAACATGCTTCGACACTAGCCCCTGTGGCGTTCAAATCTTAACCAACAACCGAAACATCTGCGACCTTATCGACGATGCCATGGGCGATGATGGCTTCGTCGGCGGCTACACAGCATACTGTAGAGAGGCGCCCCGAGCTATCAAGGAAGTCAAGACAGAACGCGCTGTGTGGGTGGACGGTAAACTCAAGGGCGCCAAATGGATTGCCCTGGCTACTGCGAACAGCGCTGAAGAGGTTGGTCTTCCTCCATCGTCATCTCATCTGATGCATGCTAAAGCCACAAACAGGAATTCGCCAATCGCGGCTTCAAGTATGGGAGCACCAGGAGCACTGTTCTTTCTAACCAACTTGCCAACAAAGATGGATGGGTAGTACAGAAGGCAGCAGAAGTACGTCGTCCTTTACCCCTCACCTGAGCTTGAGCGAGTAACTGACGAGGCTATAGATCAACACCAAGAGTTACTTCGATCTTGTCGAGCGCCTCAGTAAATGCGATCCTGGTGGATGCTCCGGAGACAAACTCGATTCCGTCTTGGAATGGTTTCGTGAGTGGATTCCAAAGGGCACTGAGGTCAAGAACGGCCAGATGTCAAGGATGCTCGCCGAGTGGGAAAAGACCTTTGCTACACCTTACAAGAACCGAATCATGGCCATCAAGAATGCTGCAACCACTGTCCAAACGCGCGTCAAGACTGTTCAAACCAAGGTCGACTCGATCAAGAAGAGTATCTGTCAGAAGAACGCCTGCTCCGGCAAGACCGCTTCTACATACCTCAACAATGGTCAGTGACCATTCCACTCTGCGTGACTTTTCATTGCTAACTTCCACAGTGTCTGCCGCTCTCAAAGCCTCAAGGATCTCAACAACATCATCGCCGCTGCTAACTCTGCCGACGAGAAGCGCAAGTTCATCTATTACAACTTCTTGGGCAACATCCAGTTTGCCTACAACCTTGATACACAGTATCTTATCCCTAATAACCTTGTTGATATCGTGGATGACGGAAGATTCGACACGCTTCGCGGTATCATGCATGGCTACGGTACTGTCACTTCTGAAATCAGCATGTATGCCAACGACATCAAGAGAAACCTTACCCCTCTCATTCTCCTCACCAAGCACGAGTCGCGATCTCGTGATGCCTTGAAGAAGATCAACGCTCAGCTTACTCAGAACTGGAAGAACAACGCCGAGCTCTCCAAGACTGCTGCTTCACGCAAAGTTCGTGATGGCTTCATCCAGATTCAGGGTCACCTGAAGAAAGAACTTCAAGGTTCCCTCACTACCCTCATCAATGCGATCGACGCTTTCGACAATGACTTCCTCAAGTTCCCTCTCCGAGGTAACAAGATGGTGGTTGAGTGGGGAACTGCTTCGTATGATCGCTGGTACAATCTTGAGTTTAAATATCCTTGCAGGAAGGAAGTCACAAAGACATTCACCGAGGCCGGATTCTCAGAAGACCATACTTGGCGTGTCTTCAGCCCCTGCACCTTCACTGCTCAGAAGATTGATATGCCCAAGGGCTGGATTCCATACATCAAGTATCGCTTTGTCAAGCCGTGATTGCGAGCAAACAACACTTTTTGGTTGTAGTGATATCATGAATTTTACTTAGACATCTACTAGTTGATGGTGATTTTAATTTACAAGCCGACTTCTGGAATAAATCACAGTCATACGACAGTCAAGCCCATATTGACATAATTGCGCACGGCAACATGGTTTCACACTTTCACTGGTTGGCTCAAGCAGTACGGACTTAAAAAGGTGAATTTCAGAAGGTTCCAAATAACTGGCTCAATGCCCCTTGTACAGCCTCTCTCGCTCGGGCGAGCCTACCTTAGCTCCAGCAACTCCCTCCGCCGATAAACGCCTTCTCATAACCAAGATAGGCCATCACTGGGAAGGGTTGGGGAGAGGCGTTGACCCATACACATATGCTCCGTCATCTTTCTTGTCTGCGCATTCGCCGCAAGTAACAGGGTTGTCTTTAGGTTGCTCGGTTGTCTGGCACGGCTTTCCGTCCTTGCTCAACGGGCACTGAGTGAGCTTTGCCGGAGTTTTCCACTTAACTCGGTCGGAGCATTCGGTGCATTTCCCATAGTCGACGACTTTGATACACATGGTGAATGGTTGAATGATTGAATGATCAGATTTTTTGGTGGGCAGTTGAAATGTTTGCCGGGTTTTCAAGTGATATGATGTGTGTTTGTGTTGTTCTTGTAGTGTGCAGTTTGCCTTGTTGGTCTGAAGATTGGGCGGGTGCTGACCTGCAATTATAGCAACCTTTCGCGGCTTTCCCTTCAGCATTCACGCAGCATATCAACACTGATGCAGATTACTATGTGGTTCTACTCACAACATCATGGACACTAATATGGCTGATTCAAGGTCAAGTGGCATATCTGATCAGCTACGCCCACTCTCCTCGATTCTGTTTCAGTGTAACTTCTTGCAACGGCCACTGGCTCATGGTAGCTCGATTGATGTTGCTGAATAACAGTATTGGAACTTTCAGGTAAGTCTGGCACATCATTGACGACTGTGAACACCACGTCACGTCGACACATTACACTGATTGCTGAGTCTTCTTGGTTGAGTTCAAAGGTTTCTTATTCTTAGCTACATGAACTCAAACAGGAGAATCCTTCTTCAATAGACTAGAGTCACTCTCCTCCCAAGGATGCACCCTCTCCGCAGCCCGAACCATCTCAACATGCTTAGCGCTTCTTGGTGTAATGCTGTAAGCATACTCAACGGGGTGGCTGATCAGACCAGGTGTGCCATCAATCACGACATCAATCTCCTTTCCATTCTCATCAACAGCCTTGCGCATGTCAAAGACCGCCAACAATCGAGCGACTGTCATGAACATACTGTCCTCAGCCAGGTATCGACCAGGGCAGATTCTGCGACCGTATCCGAAAGCGAAGTCACTAGGGTCAGGCTCTTCTCGGGGCGAGATGAAGCGCTCAGGGTCGAAGGCGTCAGGGTTGGCGTAGATTTCGGGGTCATGGAGAATCCACCACGTTGAGGGGATGAGGTATGTGCCCTTGGGAATGCGGTATCCACGATACTCAATCTCTTCCTCAGTAACGTGGGTTGTCGTGGTAGGAACGACAGGCATCCATCGAAGAGCCTCCTTGCAGAGAGCGTTGATGTAAGGCATGCGGTCCTGATCCTCAAAGGTCGGCAGTCTCTCGCCTCCAGTGACACTATCGATCTCAGCTTGGGCCTTCTTCTGAACCTCGGGGAAAGCAATCATAGCAAGGACGAAGCTGCTGATAGTCGAGACGGTAGTGTCAGCACCACCGCCGTACATGATAGTCGCGGTAGCCTTGACAGCTTCGATATCCTCCTTGGTAGGCTCGCCAGTGCCACTGTCGTTCTTGAATGACTTGCTGCTCATGAGCTGAGAAACATATGATGGCCGATTTGTTCCGCTAGCCATCTGATCCATGACAAAGTTGTATGGGGTATTCAGTGCTTGGTCGGTGGTATTGCGCCACTCTCTGGCAGTCTTCTTGAAAGAAGTTCCGGGGAACCAATCTGGGAGGCGGGCGAGACTGGGGACGATGTCGACAGCCCAGGACAGAGGGACAAAGGCGTCAGAGAAGTTGATCATCATCTTCTCGATCAGACTGACGAGAGGGTCGACTTTCTTGGGCTCAATATTGTATCCGTAAATGATTCGCAATATGATCGCGCTGGCTTCACTGTTATGAAGGTGGTTAGCCGACGCTTCGCTGGGACAGGCTTGCTCTACTGCTTGTGGCCAAACTTACGTCTTGATATGTTTCTGGAACTCCTCAGGTCTCTCGATCGTCCTCACAAGGAACCGAAGTGACTCCAGATCCTGAGTGTCGCGGAATTCGGAGCAGATCAACTTGGTGCCCATCTGCTGGTGCACCAGCTTACGGAAGTATCGAAACTTGTTTCCATAGGGAATGACAGGAAGGAATACGCTGTATCCGCATAGCTCACTTGCGAAAGGTGACCAAGGTCGCGACGAGGTCTTGGTCGACCGCTTCTCCAGTAAGTCATGAAGAGCCTCTCGGTCATTCAGGACAACGAGGGGAGTTCCGAGGACATTTATAGAGCTGATAGGCCCATACAGATCCTTGAACTTGGCCCAGTGCTTATACTCAGCCGTTCCAGCCGGCGGAAGATCGAAGACGTTACCAACAATGGGGAGAGGCTTGGGACCAGGAGGGAGGTCAAGGCCAGTCTTCCTCTTGGGGAAGAGCACGTAATACACGACAAGTGCGGCTAGAACCACAGCTGGAAGCAAGAGGAGGCCCATGATGGCAAATACAGCGGCTAGAGACAGTACAGTCCAGCGAGAAGAGAGGAGATGAGGGGAAGATCTATATATGAGGGATCTGCACAGCAAAACACCAAGTCCTAAAGAGCATCCTCACATGCTACGTAAGCTTCTGCAATGAAACATCTGTTGGCTATCTTCAACACAAGGCGGCACAAGCGTGGGTCAGACAGAGGGACCTTTGACTATCGCATCGCTGCGAGTCAGTCAAAGGTTGTAACGTCGACGGTGTATTCCAACGGGGTAGAATGCTCCATTTGGACTGTGCAAGATGGCCTAATGCTTCAACCTTGTTTGCTCAAGCCTATAAGACGAAGTACGAGCGCAGTAAAACTCTGGTCTGCATCACAAGAGCCGAAGTAAGCGGGGGTCAAGGGTTACAGTACAGTACAGTACGTTTTCCTGCAGGCAGGGATACCATTTCTGCGGTAATTTTTTTCACAGATCGTCCATGATCTCCGCAGAAAAAGTGCGACGCAAATGCTGGGGGCCCAGCGAATGGGGAGAGAGGCTTTTCTAAAAGGGACCGTTCATGGCGAAACGGCTTTGAAGCCTTCCAACGGCTCGTGCTATCGTTAGGTTTCACGCCACTGAGAATTGACAAGGAACGGCCCGGGCTTCCTGCTTCCTAGACTTGGTCCGCGGTGATCATCTTGCTTATTGCCGTAACGGTTGCGTCTGCAGACTGCAGGTTGGTGAGGCCAGCAAGAAATGCAGAGACATCTCAGTAGGGAAGATGCCCGTCACGCACGCGGCAGCCACATAAACATGTTTGTTTGATGCAAGATAACAAAAATGGCGTGTAATTCATCCTAAAAATGGAGTGAAGCAAAAGCAAAGTCTTGGGAGCATCGCGCCAAGTGGTGAAACGGTCGATAAGCATAACCTTCGACCGTTGGGCGCTGACGAGTCATTACGCTGGGCATCAGGGCATTCGTCAGGGGACTTGACTTATTTCGAACCATTTACAGGGGACTCAGCGGGCCCCGGTAGTTGTCGATCAGTCGGAAATTGCAACATCCGCCCTAGCAATGAACATCAGATCCATCAAGATACGGGGTTTTACGATGGAGAAGCCAATGACTTGCCAATTGATTGTTCGCTTGCGACTATTTTTGTAATTTTCGCAAACCGGTAAGAAAGTGTAATAAGTGGTGCGGCCGAAGAAGCGATACGCCTGGAAGCGTCCTCCATAACATTAAGTAACAGCTCCACCGTTCAACCGTCTCAAACCGACAGAGCATCAAATAACCAACAGCCCAAATAATGCGAACCAAAGAGAGATCGAGAAGCCTGTCGACGAGTAAACAACATGTACATGATTGTGCGGTTTCTAGCATCTCAACCGAAGATATTGCTAACCCCAGTCTTGAATTCCAACCATTGGCCCAGGGCCCTATCCTGGACCTCTTCCTCAGACATCCAGGTGGTGTAGCGGTCACTTGCTGGGAGCCCAATCCATTGACAGAGCAGTAACTCACTGCCCTTATCTTTCATGGACTCCCTGCTTTTGAGAACCCTTAGTATTCGGTTTTCTCGTAAGCCAGTTGCCGGACCGCGACCACCCTGCCGTCTCCAGAAGTTCAATAGCGTCTGGGCACAGTCGATGTGCATGATCTCTTCCGGCTCCTCAGTATCAGGGCTACCATCTGCCCATCTCACATTGATCACCACACTATCATCATCGTATATCCTCCACCCCAGGAATTCCTCAATGGGGAATCGCTCTTCCGATATATATGTCGGGTTCGGCTGTGACTCACGTCGACGGTCCATCTCCAAATGCGCAACACAGAGGAGGAAATCACCAGTCGCCTCCCGACCGCCAGGGTATTTCCAACTTAGATCTTCTATTGCGAACTGTCAGCGTATTGTAGCTTGATGAGCGACGAGCGTATTATAAGAAAGGGACGCAGACGCAGATGCAGTGGCAGTGGTAGTGGTAGTGGGTGTGCTCGCAGTACTTACCAGCAGACTGTGCTGGTGGTGTATGTGTCGCGCCTCTCCGCGCACTGGCCGTAAGGGAATTCTCCCGAGAGCGTTGTCCTGGTGTCAAAAGTGAGTAACTCATGAACATGGTCCCAACCATTATCCACGGTCGATGGGGAACGCCCAGGCTCGACATACCATCACCGCCGCAAGGTATAAGATCGTCTGCGAAGTCGTCAAGCAATCTGTTCATTTCGCTATGTCTGGAGCTGCTACCAGCTGCACTATTCGACGGTCGATTTCTGGGTTGCGACGATGTAGGTGTGTTCTCCGGTCGCGACGAATTCTCGGGGGCATTGGAAGCGCCTTCCATGGTGACTGACTAGTGGCTTGAACTTGGTGATCAATTTTCGAATGGCATAAGACAGAAAGCGAGATCGCGAGCGTATATTGACCATGATGCTAGGGAGAGGCTGTTGACCATGAACAACAAATGCCATGCTGACTCCTGTCATTCTCATTTCACCAGTCTCCCCGCCCTGTATGCATCATCGCGTCCAGATTAATCGTAGCATATTTTCGGTCGGGGACCTTCTCTTGTCTGCGCAGGGAAAAGTGCGTTGCTGGCTCGGGACGGCATCCGTTTGACGGCTGGTTGCTGCGACGCGGCAGTAAATTGGCAAGGCTCTGTGTGCGCGCATCGGGATTGAGACGAAGCAGGGGTTTCGAAGCTACAAGAAGAAGGAGAGAAAAAACAGTAAGGTATAAAGGTAAAGAAAGGCGAGCGATTGCTTCTCGATTTGTTGGATTGGTGAAGCGCATACTCCGTAGAGTCTTGGTGATCTCAAGATCTCCAGGTACGCGACCGGGGACTCCCCGCGTGATGGCCAGCGTGGCTTGGGGGGCCGCAGAGCAATCGTGAATCGAGGCGTCTTGGCTGGGCTGGCAAGCAAGTGTAACCCTCTATTGCTCACCTATCCATGTCGCGTTGAGTGTAACGCCGGGTACTGGAACCTCAGCGTCGTGTTGTAATGACCATGACACATGGACCTCAACCAACCTCTCGACCACGATGCAGATGGCCAGCGTCAACACCAGTCATGCATTATTAGTATCATGATCACATACAAGAACATGTATGGAGCTGGCCTTTGATTAAAGTTATACACGCGGGTCGGGCCAAGGTCCGGTCTGAGTGCCGGTGCAACGAACATAGAACTGACGGATATCGTGTGGTGCTCCATGAGAACAAGGCACGGTCCTGGATTGGAACGTGAAGGCAGTCGCCTGTTTTCTTGCGCACCTCGCGACGTAAAATTCCCTTTCCGCATTCACCAAAATATCGCGACAGCTAGAAGACATTGCTTGTATATGCCGATTTGTTGGACCATCGTTGCGACATCGATTGGGCATGTGCGCTGCCCGTTTGCTCGCTGCAGGCGGTTGGAAAATGGCGTGGGTGCTGCATGTCGTACAACCAAGATATCGCGACAAATGAGATGTCAACGCGTCACCTCAGGCTGTACAAAAACATTTTGGGATAGAAGCAAATGCAGACGAATTGCAGGTCAATCGTGTATGCCCATCCGACACTCTTGTTAGCTGTGTAGAGCATCGCGTTCTGTAAAAGGTATCATGTCCGAATGCCACCACTTGATCACTCCATGTGATGTCTGCCCCGCAATGCCGGCTGAGGTACCCGAAGAGGATCTTGGTATCACCGATTTGCAGATGCGCATCTTGCATTTTTGTTATCTGCCGTCTGGTTTTGTTGGTCGCATGGAGACTGCTCCAGTTGTTTGCCATATGGTCGTGTTGGTGTCAATGCTGAAGAGGCGCGACAGGCTGCAGGATCAAAGGTAAGGTGCCCATCAACGCGCAAGCATGAGCCTAAAACAAAGAAAAAGCTGACCCGTGTGCTCTGTAGTTGGATGCTAATTAATGTAACGCGTGTTGCACTGTCAAAAAGACAATTGCAAGCTTGTATGAGAGTTCGTTATCGGGTCTGTTGGATTCAAAGCGTTCACACCGGTACCCCACCCTATAGCAACCTCGAAAGTCAATATCATGATGCTACAGAAGCGCGATCCAACGGTGAACCATATCAAATTGAGGTTAATCCAAATTGATATGAAGCTGAGTCAAAATGTTGACGGCGTCACGAATGGTGTCTAGATTGTGTAGGTTTGTTCTCAGCTTTCAGCATTTTTGTTGAAGTCTTCATGCACCAAAGGAATTTTGTCATGGAGCGCTACGTTCAGTCTTGGAGTCTGGAGAAAATTCGCCAAGCGGAAGTCCATGGCACAGGGAACAAATTACGATTAATCGTGATGCTACTGATCTACTTATGTAGCAAATCCTGCCATGACTCTCTGGGACAAACCCTATCATTGGCATGATCCATCTTTCAACGAATTCACTTCGTTAAAGATAGAGGCAAGACAGTGCACCCGTTCTCCTCATGGTCTTGAGCATCCTCTTGCTCAGCCAGAACCTCATCCATGTAGCTCCTAAGTTCACCCATTGTCTTTTCGAGTCGATTCGCAGCACGTTGCGCTCTGAAGGACCAGTAGGCCATTCGCCCCATCGCATCGAGGGTTTCTTGATGCAAGCGACGTTGTTCATTTCGCATCTCCACCAGAGCTTCAAGCTCTTCTTCCGCCCAGGGGTAGGCGGGGTCTTCGATCGGAGGGGGCGCTTGACGGGGGGCTTCGTTCAGCTCTCCGGGAGGGGATACACGGATTTCTGGGAGGGGAGGTTTCATAGAGGCTGACGAGCTCTCGCCGGGCGACGCGGGACGTTAATCGCCGGCTGGTTCATCGAGCGGAAGGGTTTCGGG
>NW_023501312.1:0-90037 GCF_013396195.1 Fusarium tjaetaba | reverse complement strand
GTGTGTGTGTGTGTGTGTGTGGCTCAAGCCATGTGATGAGATGCAACTTCAAACTTGGCTTGAGTTTGGATCTTCGGGAACTACGGCGAACAGACCAGATACAGATATCGATTTTGGGAAATACGACGATCATAAGGGCGACTAGAGATGATGATCAAACTTGGTAATGTAATGTCGGCTTCGGGAAGACTCGACAGAGACGAGATTGGAGGAGAGTTCAACGGGCTGACGGGCTACAGATTCTTGTTTGCAGAAGATCGAGGTTCCCATTTCAGGAAATGAACGCCACGGAAATGACGAACTATCTCGCCATAACAATATAACATACTCCCGACCGAAGCCTCAAGACCAAGTTCGAAGATCCCCTTAGTTCGCCTCATCTCATCGGCTATCTCGAGGCCGCCATGCTGCACGAACCAGCGACATACATATACATATACATATATACATATATACATACCTTACATGACGCACTCGAGGACCTCTTACGTCTCCACACACGGCGCGATAGACATGCATTGGTGAGAACGTCACGGGAAGACTATCGCACGCTGACGCCGGTTCGACTGAAAGGAGTAAAGTTGGGTTTTTTTCCTTGCTACTTCTGGCTTCCTCTTCTTCTCTTGTTCTTCTTTTCTCGGGGAAACAATGCGAAAGGAGGAGGGTCCCTTATGCAAGGAGGATTCTCGGCAAAAGCTGTCTGTCACTCACGTTTCTTTTTGCGCAGGTGGAATGCTTTCCGCAGACAGACAATTCGTCAATTACAAGGAACCCTGTTTCTCGTACTTTTTTGCTGGGAGGTACATTACATACACATTACATGGAATCACTTGATCAAGAACGCGTGTATTATTCCGCAATGCATCGCATATAATACCTGCTGTGCATCCCCATCAAAACATTTTTGTAAACATTTGTTGCCGGGCTTTCGGTTTCAGGGGCCGAGACAACGACCGACCGTTGTGAGAGAGAGAAAAGTGCCAGAGCCGTTGGGAGGAAACAAGGCTTGCAGGGGTGTCTTTCTTTTCTGAGCAAGTGGCTAGCTGGACTTGGATTGTCTTGCATTCTCAGCCCGTTTTTATCTTGTCTTGCGTGCATATCAGGATCGAACCGACACCCGGGGGCCGGGTCGATGGACAAAAGTTGAGATTTGAGATTTTACTTTTTAATATCTCCGAGAACAGGTCATATTCGATATGTATTATGCATGAAGCGAGCGAGCGTCATGCCATGCCATGTCATACCATGGTCATGGCCACGGCCATTGAAACGAACGGCGCTTCCGGTTCGTTTCCCCGTTTGGTGGGCTTTTGAAGATCTACGGATACCTCGTGTTGATCTGAGATCCGATCAATGTTTCATTGCATTAGCCAGCCTCGTTTTCAGCGGGGACCATTTGTCGCAGTCGCAGCTGTACGTAGGTAGGTAGGTATCTTGCTCATTCAAGCCACATTGTAATGGTGTTGATGAGCCACGAATTGGCGTTGGCGATGGCTTCATTCTGTCTCTCTTCTGCAGTCGCTACAAACGTCCTCTCAACACGTGCGCCCCTGAACTAACCAACCCACGAACCATCTTGTCCCCCCCTCAAATCTCCTTTTGTGTATCTCGTCAACGACAATTGGGCGACTGCATGTTTGTCCAAACCCACACGTTTTGCCCCAAAATGGCATCAGCTACATGAATGTGGCTTTGATCTGCCTCCCTATTTCCTGCGTGGCGTTTTCTCCTAACTTTGGCTCCAGAAACGTGGAAAGAATACGGACAAGATGTCCTTGGTTAGCAACGTCTAGGCATGGGCCGTACCGCTCACACCGTCTTTACCTTAAAGAAAAAGTCTTTAGCTTGGACCTGTGTCCTAAGGTTACTTTTAGGTGTGTTGGAGGGATATGATAGGTGCTTTACAGCGTGTGTGTGGCTGCTTAGCTCTTAGTTCGCAGCTCGAGAAGCAAACGTGCGAACACCATTAGCCTACTGCAAGACTTTGCATTGACAGTCCATACTTTGAAGGAGCACGGAGTACATGCTCCTAATTGGGAAACTGTCTATTCCAAGGTACCCGACACTGTGGATGGCTTGAGGCACTGATAAGACTCGGCCGAGAGGTTTGTGTAATGGTGCAGGGTAGACATTTGCACAATGAAGACTGATGGCACTCAAAAGCCACATCACATCACATACATACATCACATAAGAGACACATAGAGAATTGATCAGCTTTGACATGTTTTTTAAGTACCGAACAATTGTAAGCCCAGTACAACGCGTGACCATTATCGTGCCCCTAAAACTCCGATCATGTCCATTCTAAATATGCGAGCCCAATCCAGGCCCCAAGACAACAACACCAAATGACAAAGTAAACACCACGCATCTATGATCCTCCTCCTCTACACTCAATCTTCCCACTCCTCATCTAGTTGGTCAATCAACCGATTCTCGGCATCTCTATCCTGCTCTCTCCGACTCGGACTCGAGTGCACTTGTTGGTAGCCACGTCGAACGGTAAGTCGTCTCAGACAAGCCGTGAAGCAGCAAAAACAAAGTTCCTATAAAACCAAAAGAGAAAACCTCACCTGTCAGCCCCCAGTTTCTTTTATATATATAAAAACAAAATGATGACGGGAGCAAAACTAAACAAAAACAAGAGAGAAACAAGAAATAAAACTCAGGGAGAGTATCGCTCGGGCTTGGAGCCGGGGAGGGGACGACGCACGCAGATGAAGCTCCAGATTCCCGCCCATAAGCTGTAGTTGGGGAGTTGTCGCCAGCCGCGCGCATGGGTCACCGTTCGGTTGTAGAAGATGCCGCCGAGGAAGTACACGAGCACCGCGATCACCACGATGAGTCCGAAGATGCTGCCGGGTCCGACGCTACCGGGCTTGTGCGGCTCTGCGTGGGCGCATGCGTGCGAGGACCGGACCTCGAAGAAATAGGCGCACTCGTCTGGGTCCGTGCCGACAAAGGAGACACTGGCAGAGGTCGTGGTTGGGTCTCTGTCGCAGTGGAACGAAATGGTCGTCGACTTGCGTCTTCGCTTGTCCTTGGGCTTGGGTTCCTCCTCTGTGGGCTCCTCGGGTTCCGGAACGGGCGTGTAAGCCGTCACGTCCTCTTCATCCTCGAGGGGCGAGTCGCGCTGAGCGGATCGTTCGTAGATAGGCATTGTCTTGTTGACGTCGGCGCCGCAGGGAGAGCCACCCGTGTATTGGAGTACCAGCTTGCGACCACGGCTCTGTAAGTCCATTGACTCGAAACTGCCTCTGTGTTAGCTGGCGCATTCCTTCCGGCGCAGTGCACCAAGTTGTGCATGTTCAAACCAACCCTATCGAGAAGACCTCGCCTCCCACCATGTAATAAGCGCTCACGTTCTGCCACAGAGGCGGCTCGACACCAACGACGTTTGTGACTGACTCCACGACAGGACCGCAGATGTTTAATGTGAAGTTCTTGCCGTAGTCGTAGCCCTTTGAGAAGTAGTCCTTGGTCACGGCGTACTTCTTTGTGTTCTCATCGGGCACGACAGCCATGTCTGGCCGTAGATCGAAGAAGCCGCCCATGCCGGTATGTGAAGTCGCTGTGCATTGTGGGACTTGGATCGTGGTTGTTGGTTGCTCTGCGACTTGAGCGCTCGCGGAACCGAGTAACGATAAAGCGAAGGGTAACGTTTGGAAGCGCATCGTGACGGACTCGATGAATATCGTTTCGAAACCGTATGAGAATATCGGATCGATGAAGTGTTGAAGCCGAGACGAATTGAATATAATGGACTGGACGTCGGGACAGATCTACTGTCTGGTCGATCGGAGCTATATGCTTGCGATAGAGCCTATCATCAAAAACAATGGTCACCAAAAAAGGGGCAGATAATGAAGGGACAGTGGAGGTGAGTAAGCGGAATAACTTCACAGAGAAGACAGACACAAACAATATAGTTTCAGGGCCCGGGTCGCGAGGGGTTTTGGCGATGGAGATGGTCCTCAGATGGAGATGATGTATGTGATTCTCCCTGATTACGCGTTGTGGTCCCCTGGGGCCTGGAGGTGGGCTTCTGTTGCAATCCCCAAAACCTCAAACTGTCTTTTCCACAAATAGTAAAACCCGCCCTTGCCTTCCATGCCTGCCTGGCTCTCCCTCAGGGGGTAAGAAAACACCAAGCTATAGAGCCAGGTGTCAAAATAAACTTAGCAAAGAGTCACCTAAACTTAGGCTAAATTTACCTAATATTTTCATCGCTTAGGGTCGAGGTCCTGAGTTTTCTTTCCTCCCCTAGGCTCTACACCCCTTGACCGGAGAATTACTTGTCAAGCACATGGGGCTTGAGATCTGTGGCGGTATGCGTGGCTGATGATTGGCCCCTTTGAGAGAGGACACTCTCCAATATCGGGACAAGTATTTGTCCGGTAGCATCATGGACTTTTGTGCCTTGAAGCTTGTAGATGTACCGATCTGTTTGGACTTATAAGACAGTCTGAACTTTGGTCAAAAGCTACAAGATGACGAGTTGCGTATGCCAACCTCAAGTAAGAGATAAGAACTTTATTTCAATACGCAAGTCAGATATTTATTGCCCGAACAAATCTATTGCCGACTTCCGTCGTGTTAGTGAAACCACCTCCGACGAATCCAAGCTCTAATTCGTCAATTGACCTGACACAACTGGCCATTCCCGAATACGCGAATACGACAGGGGGACCAGCGGGGCCCGAAAAAGAATACACTACGCGTTGATTAGATTAAGCTAATTCTGTGTAATTTCGTCACGACTCCCGTAGACTCGCCTTGACTTTCTGTATCTTCATGCAGAGAGTTGATCTTGTTTCGTGAGATCAAGAAGCCTCGTTGTTTGAGCGGATCTCCTCAAGTTCCCATACTTAAAAACACTTGAGCCCCTGATCTGAGCTCGTCAAAATCTCAAACATGGCTGGCAAAGATAAACAGCCAGCTTCAGAGGAGCAACACGGCTACGAGTTCTTCGGCCCGTAAGTTTCAAGACATCTCCTTACCCTCACTCTTCTCTAACAAAATTCTCAGTCCTGGCGCCTTTGTCATCTCGTTCTTCCTCCCCATCCTCGTATACGTCTTCAACTTCGTCTGCAACGACATCTCAGGCTGCCCCGCGCCGTCTCTGCTTCACCCCAAGACCCTGTCGCTCGATGCCTTGAAACACGAAGTCGGATGGCCCAGCAATGGCGTCGCTGGCCTGGTCAGCTGGAAGGGAACCGCCGCTGTGATCGGATACAACGTCCTCTCGCTGATCCTCTACCGTGTTCTCCCCGCGGTTGAAGTTGAGGGTACCGAGTTGCGCTCTGGAGGAAAACTCAAGTACCGATTTAACAGTTCGTGAAAACCTGGGAATGATGAGAGGGAAGATGTTTCTAACGTGTTTCGCAGCTTTGTACTCTAGCACTTTCACCCTGGCCGTCCTTGCCGCTGGAACCGCTGCTCAGGGTGCCGAGTTTCCGATCTGGACCTTTATGTCGGAGAACTTCATCCAGATCCTTTCCGCCAACATCATCTACTCCTACCTCGTGTCCACCTTTGTCTACGTTCGAAGCTTTAGCGTCAAGCCCGGAAATAAGGAGAACCGTGAGCTTGCTGCTGGAGGCCACTCTGGAAACATGCTGTATGATTGGTTCATCGGTCGTGAACTGAACCCCCGTATTTCGATCCCTCTCATCGGCGAGGTTGACATTAAGGAGTTCCTTGAGCTTCGACCTGGAATGATGGGCTGGATTATTATGAACTGTTCGTGGTGCGCCCAGCAGTATCGCAACTATGGCTTCGTGACCGATAGCTCTATCCTCATCACCGCTGTTCAGGCCCTGTATGTCTTCGACTCTTGGTGGAATGAGCCTGCGATCTTGACCACCATGGATATCACCACCGACGGCTTCGGGATGATGTTGGCCTTTGGCGATATTGTCTGGGTGCCATATGTCTACTCGCTGCAGACCCGATATCTCTCCGTTCACCCTGTCTCCCTCGGCCCTCTCGGCCTAGCTGGTATGCTGGGTCTCATCGGTCTTGGCTTCTACATCTTCCGCTCAGCCAACAACGAGAAGAACCGCTTCCGCACCAACCCCGACGACCCCAGAATCTCTCACCTCAAGTACATCCAGACCCAGAAGGGCAGCAAGCTCCTCACGACAGGCTGGTGGGGAATCGCCCGTCACATCAACTACCTGGGCGATTGGATCCAGTCGTGGCCCTATTGTCTCCCTACCGGTCTCGCCGGCTACCAGATCCTCAGCGCCGGGACTCATGCCGAGGGCGCTTGGGTTATGCAAGACGGTCGAGAGGTTATCCAGGGCGAAGCTAAGGGATGGGGCATGCTCATCACCTACTTCTACATCCTGTACTTTGCTATCCTCCTCGTTCACCGCGAGAGACGTGACGACGACAAGTGCCACCGCAAGTACGGCAAGGACTGGGAGGAGTACCGCAAGATTGTTCGATACCGAATCATCCCTGGTATCTACTGATTTATGAATGGGGTTTCTTAGCTTGAGTTCAGAATAATTAGACCGAGTACCACGACGCTTAGAGACGTTGGCGGTATGACGGCCCGGGGAGGGAAAAAGTGTATTCTATGGAGTCAATGATGGCATTGATTCATGTAATGGGCTAGGGGGTATCATGATGATCCTTGAAAGGATGAAATCGCATTAGATGGAGCTGACATACTTGCCTAGAAAGACAGTAAGCTACCATAGAAAGCTACTTAATAATGATTTGACCGTTTAAACAAGGTGCATCTGCATACCACCCAAGCTTGTGCTGCTGTGCCTTTGACTTACAACGTAGCATATCACATCTTCCTGATCCCCGACATCCAAGGAACAGCGCCAATTCACGAGCCCAGCAGGGCACCCATCACCCTCGTAGACAGCTACAGAACAATAAGACTCTTGCTATATCGCCAAGAAGACAAAGATGATCACGACTTGGAATCAAATGGATACGGCCTCTAGGCCCGACATTCCGCGGTGGTTCTTCGGACGCAGACGATCGCTGGGGTCGGGGTTAGTTTTCTCTAGGATGCGGGGAAGAAAGAGTAAAAGGTTCCAAGGGGGCGGGGGAGCAAGGGCATCGTGGGGAATCTAGTGATGATGACGGGGAAATATGTCCCAAAAATCTGGTGTTGTTTTCGGCAATTGATCAAGGGAAGAAAAGAAAAAACCCTCCGTAATTAAAGTGCAAGGACTCATGCGTGAATGAGGTGAGGGCAATTGGGGCGGTTTAGACTTTTTTGACTTTGGGTTTTACTTGAATTATATTAAATTACAGGATCTGGGAGGGAGAGCGGGCGCGACCTTGGGTAAATTTAGCTATGTCGATCAAGGTTCTGAGCTGACGAGGTGTACTCTGTAGTGCAACGTTGGGTCTTCGTGTTGGGAATTTATCAGATGAGATCGACACTCTCATGATCCAAGAGGCCACAAACTTAGACTATAGCAACATCTGCTCATCAGTTCTGGGTAAACAAAGGAACAATGCAATGCAATTCGGGTCTGGTCCGAGGCAGTAAACGATGTGACGTCAAGAGACTCCAGTCCAAATACTACATGCCCTCTCTCCCCTTCATGTAAGTCCCGTCCATCCATGGTCAGACGAGTTCTTGAACTGCTTCCTTTGGGTCTAAAGCTGCCTCCAACATCGGCCCTTTTTACCCCACGACCCAAGAACGAGACAATTGTCCAATGCCAGCCGTGATCGACCCTCCCCAGCTGCATGTCCCAAGGTCAAGGCATCACGCTGTGGGGTACATTGACACAGCATTTGATGACGATGAACCCTTTGTGGTAGTGCATTTTTAATCTCTGCTAAGCTTCGGGAGAGGCGGCCCTCGTCCGTGAGGGAAGGGATGTGCAGTGCTTGTTAGTTAGTTAGTGGAGTAGCATTTAGGACAGGGTTCAGATGTGCCCATTCACTGAACTTAGACTATCCTTACCTACAAGCTACAAGCACTGCAGCTGTCGTGCGTGTTCTTCGCTGTAGCTGCACGTGGTGACAATGTTTAATCTCGTGAATATATAAATCTTAAATACCACCTCTTTTCTGAGGCTTCTCTCCCCTCCTCACACTCGTCGATAAAGTTCTTCGTTGTGGCTTGCTCCCTTCAACTTTGGTCCCCTTCATTCCAATATATTGGACTAGCCTGTTAGTCTACCCTCTCCCTCAATGTTAAATCGACGGCATTGATCCCTCTCCGCTATAACAAAGACTCACCAATTTTATAGATATTGTATATATTATAGGAAGATTCCATCAATATGAAGCTGAATTGGGTCGCCGCAGCCCTGTCTATAGGTGCTGCTGGCACTGACAGCGCAGTTGCTCTTGCTTCTGCAGTTCCAGACACTTTGGCTGGTGTAAAGGTTAGTTTTACACCACTTCCTCATCTAATCTCAGCCTTGTTGCCATATCGCCCTTGTTCGCTCGGACGCTACGCACCAGATCGCGATCATTTCCTCCCTTGCAGCCTTGTTTCCTCTTACGATCTTCCCTCCGCAATTGTCAGCGCCCTTAGTCTACACAAAAACCCCCGAGACAGTCTCTCATTGAGTTTGTCGACATCAAGTTGCTTCTCAGGTGTGCATTTACGTGGCTGTCTTCTTCTGCCTCTGGACCACCAAATCTGGGCGCAATTGACCGCTCAAACCTTGTTTGAATAAACTTTTCTATTCGAGACGCACAATTATAGAAAATGCGCCTTTCAATATTACCGACGTTATGCGCGGCGGCGTCTGCTGTGGCGGTTGTTGATCAGAAAACTGACGCTCAAAAGGTTGTCACGAGAGATACACTCGCATACTCGCCTCCTCACTATCCTTCACCATGGATGGATCCTAATGCCGTTGGCTGGGAGGAAGCTTACGCCAAAGCCAAGAGCTTTGTGTCCCAGCTCACTCTCATGGAAAAGGTCAACTTGACCACTGGTGTTGGGTAAGTAGCTCCTTGCGAACAGTGCATCTTTGTCCCCTCAGCTAACGACCTCTCAGATGGCAAGGCGAACGCTGTGTAGGAAACGTGGGATCAATTCCTCGTCTTGGTATGCGAGGTCTCTGTCTTCAGGATGGTCCTCTTGGAATTCGTCTGTCCGACTACAACAGCGCTTTCCCAGCTGGAACTACAGCTGGTGCTTCGTGGAGCAAGTCTCTCTGGTATGAGAGAGGTCTCCTGATGGGTACTGAGTTTAAGGAGAAGGGTATCGATATCGCTCTTGGTCCTGCTACTGGACCTCTTGGCCGCACTGCTGCTGGTGGACGAAACTGGGAGGGCTTTACTGTTGACCCTTATATGGCTGGTCACGCCATGGCCGAGGTCGTCAAGGGTATCCAAGACGCAGGTGTCATTGCTTGTGCTAAGCATTACATCGCAAACGAGCAGGGTAAGCCAATTGTACGATTTGAAGAATTGACAGAAAACTGACCTTTTGTAGAGCACTTCCGACAGAGTGGCGAGGTTCAGTCCCGCAAGTACAACATCTCCGAGTCTCTCTCCTCCAACCTGGACGACAAGACTATGCACGAGCTCTACGCCTGGCCCTTCGCTGATGCCGTCCGCGCCGGCGTCGGCTCCGTCATGTGCTCTTACAACCAGATCAACAACTCGTACGGTTGCCAGAACTCCAAGCTCCTCAACGGTCTCCTCAAGGACGAGATGGGCTTCCAGGGCTTCGTCATGAGCGATTGGGCGGCCCAGCATACCGGTGCCGCTTCTGCCGTCGCTGGTCTCGACATGAGTATGCCTGGTGACACTGCTTTCGACAGCGGATACAGCTTCTGGGGCGGAAACCTGACTCTTGCTGTCATCAACGGAACTGTTCCCGCCTGGCGAGTTGACGACATGGCTCTGCGAATCATGTCGGCCTTCTTCAAGGTTGGAAGGACGGTAGAGGATCTCCCCGACATCAACTTCTCCTCCTGGACCCGCGACACCTTCGGCTTCGTCCATACATTTGCTCAAGAGAACCGCGAACAGGTCAACTTTGGTGTCAACGTCCAGCACGACCACAAGAGCCACATCCGTGAGGCCGCTGCCAAGGGAAGCGTCGTCCTCAAGAACACCGGCTCCCTTCCCCTCAAGAACCCCAAGTTCCTCGCTGTCATTGGCGAAGACGCCGGTCCCAACCCTGCTGGACCCAATGGTTGCGGTGACCGTGGTTGCGACAATGGTACCCTGGCTATGGCTTGGGGCTCGGGAACTTCTCAGTTCCCCTACTTAATCACTCCCGATCAAGGGCTCTCTAACCGTGCTACTCAAGACGGAACTCGATATGAGAGCATCTTGACCAACAACGAATGGGCCTCAGTACAAGCTCTTGTCAGCCAGCCCAACGTGACCGCTATCGTTTTCGCCAACGCCGACTCTGGTGAAGGCTACATTGAAGTCGATGGAAACTTCGGCGATCGCAAGAACCTCACCCTCTGGCAACAGGGAGACGAGCTCATCAAGAACGTCTCGTCCATATGCCCCAACACCATTGTAGTTCTGCACACCGTCGGTCCTGTCCTACTCGCCGACTACGAGAAGAACCCCAACATCACCGCCATCGTCTGGGCTGGTCTTCCCGGCCAAGAGTCTGGCAATGCCATCGCTGATCTCCTCTACGGCAAGGTCAGCCCTGGTCGATCTCCCTTCACTTGGGGCCGCACCCGTGAGAGCTACGGTACCGAGGTTCTTTATGAGGCGAACAACGGCCGTGGCGCTCCTCAGGATGACTTCTCTGAGGGTGTCTTCATTGACTACCGTCACTTCGATCGACGATCTCCCAGCACCGATGGAAAGAGCTCTCCCAACAACACCGCTGCTCCTCTCTACGAGTTCGGTCACGGTCTATCTTGGTCCACCTTTGAGTACTCTGATCTCAACATCCAGAAGAATGTCGAGAACCCCTACTCTCCTCCTGCTGGCCAGACCATCCCCGCCCCAACCTTTGGCAACTTCAGCAAGAACCTGAACGACTACGTGTTCCCCAAGGGTGTCCGATACATCTACAAGTTCATCTACCCCTTCCTCAACACTTCCTCATCCGCGAGCGAGGCTTCCAACGACGGCGGCCAGTTTGGTAAGACTGCCGAAGAGTTCCTCCCTCCCAACGCCCTCAACGGCTCAGCCCAGCCTCGTCTTCCCGCCTCTGGTGCCCCAGGTGGTAACCCTCAATTGTGGGACATCTTGTACACCGTCACAGCCACAATCACCAACACAGGCAACGCCACCTCCGACGAGATTCCCCAGCTGTATGTCAGCCTCGGTGGCGAGAACGAGCCCGTTCGTGTCCTCCGCGGCTTCGACCGTATCGAGAACATTGCCCCTGGCCAGAGCGCCATCTTCAACGCTCAATTGACCCGCCGCGATCTGAGCAACTGGGATACAAATGCCCAGAACTGGGTCATCACTGACCACCCCAAGACGGTCTGGGTTGGAAGCAGCTCTCGCAAGCTGCCTCTCAGCGCCAAGTTGGAGTAAACAAGCCAAACGAGGGTATTTTTTGGACAGCAATTTTTTGGGAGGACATAGTAGCCGCGCGCCAGTTACGTCAATGGCCGGTGAAGTTTTTTTTTTCGCTTAGCTTGATGAATAGAATCATGCACCTTTTGAACCAGCTCTGCTTTCGTGATGTCTTGGTTCGTCGCGCTGCCTACAGCCTTGGGCATAATACTTGATTGGCCTCACAACCACCCTATATGTGTGATGAATTGCGTACCTATCCGATTACCATTGAGGATCAATTGCATTTAATGACAAGGCATGAATCATTTGGTGCGTACTGACCATATGTGAGCCATCGCGGGTCTTTACTTCACCCATGATGATCAATCATATACTCAGCTCTGCGATATGCTAGAGCACTCCTCGCGCGATGACTTCCATACTTTTCCTGTGGCATAATATGCCCCCCATTGTGGTTGGCTCAGAGGTTTCTTCCTTCTTCTTGACATGATATCCGCTTTATTTTAGCCTTTAGCACTTCCGAGCCTATTCTCTCACTACTACGAAGGACCATTCCCAGTGGGAAGTACACATGATTCTCGAGTCACACATCGTTCACCTTATGGATCTACAAGCAAAACGTAATCTACCCACCTCGCCGTGGTTAAGATGAATCACGGTTCCTGATACCAGATGCGATTCTGAACACCAAGAGGCGCCAGCATGGGATGATGGGGTATGTTGAGAGTCTCAGATTATGGATGGGCAGCCTCCTCCGGAGTCCAGGCGTTCTTTCATCGGAGGACAAGGACTGACACGACAATCTGATGGAGATTGAAGAACTTCCTTGGCATCTTTAAGTATGAATGCTGAGATAAATCAGTGGTTTCTTTATATTTAGCTTCGTTTTCGGTGGAGGACTGCGGTGTTGGAGGAATGGATCCTGACTTTTTCGTAACATGGGGTCCGAAACACCTGTCCGAGAGCTCAATGTTAGCTTGGACTCGAAAGTTATGTTTAAAAGGGAGTTGTATAAGCAGAAGGGAAGCAGGTGGCTTTATAGTGGGAGACGGAGAGAAGACGGTAGGCCCGATGAGCGTATGAGACTGGAAGATGCAATTGGAACTCGGCATTGCGGAATAATAACCACAAGTCTACCAAGAGTCAGCTTAGCTATCTCAACTCTTTCGGTCATGTGAGATAGCAATGTATGTGTGGAACAGCCCCGACCAAAATCATAGGAGCATCGATGTGTTGTGTAAGGCAAGTGGAGTATCAGATCGAGTAGTCTGTATAGATTTCAGACACTCAAAACTAACCCAGATCCGGACTGCGACATCGGGCCAGATGTAGATATCAATTGGCAAGGGTAGGTTCCAAGATGAACAACAAGTCCAAAGCTAGGCTTGATCGTTGGGCTGGGGTGGATGTCGTTCCTCAGACCCGGCAGTTTGCCTCGGAACGTCACACAGGCGGTAAGGCATGCGCCGATCAACTTGGAAAGTTCAAATACGCTAACTACGCATCTGTATTCATGTATGTGGATTGGTTTCGAGCGAGAAATTCTGTAGTTCTTTCAGGCCAATATCCTGAATACCCCAAGGGCCGCATGATCCATCCAGCACATGCCCAAGAGACAACTTGATAACAAGCAAGTGTAGCGTCGGCAGATACAATAGATGCTTTGAATGACACCCCAAGCCGATGGCCGGTCACTAGAGATCATACGTCAGAAGATGACTCGCAACTTTAACCGAGAAGGGACAGGGGAACGAACCTTGCACTTTGACTTGGGAGGCACAGGCCTGACAGTCATGAAAAGAGCATTGTTTTTCCGAAGTTGGTAGCCAACCGATATCTGGACTGGGCTATCCACCTTTCTGTTGCATTCCTTGCATCTCGACTGAGTGTCCTTGAAATGAGGCAGCCCCATGAACATCATCTTTTCAGCAACTCGCATCTGAGTTGAATACTTCTCCTGTGGTATATAGAATGAGGCGTACATCAGGGGCGATTCTATTGTGCTTTGCACTAATCAGTATTGATAAGACAGTCTTGAAATTGGTCTGTGTTTCATGCCCTGAGACATATCTAGAGATGCAGGTCTAGACAAGGATGGTGACGAACCTGGAGTGTTTCGATGTATGGCGTATGCAATGATTGCGGAAACAGTTTTGGGAGTCTATGTCTCGATCAGGGGCTCGTATGAGTTCTTTGGGGAGACGTCAGAGTTCTAGAAAGAGGACGTGCGATGTGGTCCGGGAGTTGAGGGGGGTTGGCTTCATATCGGACGAGGTATGGGCAACTTGCTGATGAAAAGTCAGATGAGAAACTTGTACGCATACACAGGTAACCAGTATTACTCAGACCTAACAGCATGATTAGATTCTCCAATACTTATGAACTTGTAGTCCTCTTCGTCGAAATATTCATCCTTAGGTCTTTGAGGTGGTTTACTCTGGCAGCATTTTGATTTTTCGTCACCAGACATGATACCACACTCTCTTTCTGCTTCCTGATGCTTGGGCTGGGCCATTGTTCGATAAGTCGAACTGCTCCAAAGAAGTCATAGTAAACTTCTCGTGGCAAAACGTGTCTTCGGGTAACAAAGAAGACACAGAAAGGAAGAGAAACAGAACGACCGTTGGTCCTACATTTCTCACAAGGAAGAAGTTCGTACCGAAGAAAGCACCGCAACGGCTTTGTGCCACGTTACTGCTTCCATCCATCTATTTCGTCCGATCTGACCAGCAATCAAATCAACTGCCGATGAATTGGGAAGAAATCTTTCATAGATTCGGTCCGATGAAGGCACCCTGAGATGGTACCAGGTTATGTGGTCTGATTTGCCTATATCAGGGCGATATGGTCACACAATCGGCTATGCAGAAGATTGCTTGGCTGGCAGTTCCTGGGATTTGATGAATATGCTTAGGTGAGCAGTCCATAACCCCTGGCAGCTGAGAGCGGGATCTAAAACTGGCAGATCTTGCGAAGATATGGAGGAAGGACAATGTGCAAGGGTCAAAGTCATATTTAAATGCTTCGACACCCGCTCTCAAGATATGTCGCTGAGATGGATGCAGCTGAGAGACAGATCACGGCGGGCCCGATTGTTGTCAATCATCAATGAGTCAATGTCGGGATGATGTCGGTTAAGGTAAGAAGCCTCGTTATTATGTCCTATGCTGCGTTTGTGTATGACTGACGGGTTGAAAGCAGTGCTTGCGAGTGAGGGCATCGACGATCGTTTGGTGGCTCAAGAAATCGGATTGCCTGCGATTGATGAGTACCTGTCCTTTCATAGACGGTTAGGCGACGAGCTTGTACCTCGAATGGGTCTGGGCGAACCATGGCTCCCCATCTGGTCTGATGGCCTTGGTTCAGCTCAAGCCACCTCGCATGTTGGAGTGTCGTCCAACTCTTGCTATGATCATACCATGATCGCTGCCTTGGCCGTACCTCAGGAGTCGACACCGTCACTGCGTTTTGTCACCAGACTTAAATCGAAGGATGGCTGATAGCTAGCGCGAGCCTGCTGTATTCAGACTGAAGCTGTCGTGGCTCCGCCCGAGTCCATCCGCGCAGGTATCTATGTTGGTCCGTTGTCGGGTGAGTTTGTACTATCAGACTATCAGTCATGATGGGCATCAGCTAATCAGATGTTGGATTAAACGAGACTACACAAGACTGACGTGACAAATTGTAGAATGTTCGTCATCTGGTATTCCACGCGCAATCGTTATCTGCGTTGGTGTTTGTCTACCGAGTACGAACATCTCCAAAATGCAGTCGCACTAAGTAGTGCAAGTTCATGCGCGGTAGTGCAACGGCTTTGTGCAGCGCTTGAGGCGGTCATATGATATCGGCAGTTGTTTTGTTGGATCAAATTTGTGTTGTTAGTTGCAAGATCCAAAATCACAAAAAGTCGTTGCGTTGTAGGGGGAAGGCGGCAAGATGAATGAGCGACAAAGTGGGACTGGAGTTCAGCAGGAGCCAAGGGAGCTTGTGAGGGGAAGTGGATAGCGCATTTTGACTGACTGGAAGGCCCCTGAAAATGGTTGGTTCCTTCTGCCTTAGCAAATATCAAAAACATGTTATTCTTCATCTCCTCTCCCAACGACTACCCGTGATCACTTTCAGTGCCTAAACTCGCACAACAACAACAACAACAATAACATCGTGTTTCAAGTAAGACTGTCTCGAGATTGCTCATGGTGCGTGGCAAGCAATGTATGTCGAGGGTTGCATTAACAAACATCGCAGCATCGACCAGTTTCCCCTCTACGACGTCTACAAGCGCTCTTTGTCAACGATCAAACGTCTAGCTTCACTCTCGATAACTCTAGCTCTCTCCATACGTCAGGGTTCTATGTAATGAGAACAAGATGATGCCTCAAGAGCCTCAGACAATCAGCACGAGCAATAGTTACTTCGCCAATTCTCCGAAATTGTGACATGTTTGTAAACTGAAGCACAAGAGCAACTGGCCCATTGTTACTGCGACATGCCAACAATAGATGCTGACAGAAATAGTTAGTTCTCCATTCACGCAAACCGCCATGAGACCTTGTATCTGGCACCCAGGACGCCTTATGACAAATACTGCACTTGTCCTGCGTTCCAAAGGCGCTTCCCCCAGTTACATGGCTGCCTTGTCGGCATGGAATTTGCGCAGCGCAAACAACCTTCAGCTTTGTCACGAACGCCCGGTCATATCTCTCAGGATCAGAAAACGACTGATACGAGCCATCTCTCAGTGGGTACGGAACCTGAGATAGCAAAGTCATGCAACTCAAGTGATCAAGCTACGACATTATTCGCTACACGAGCACAATCACGGTCACAGCATGCACAACTATGAGGCTCAAGGCATGAAACTTGAACTCTCATCCTTTCTGTTTGGCGGTTGCCTCCTGTCCCTCTATCCAGGATGGGGGAAGGTTAGCTACCAAGGAGGGTGGTGCCGATATCAGTACTTGAGTGCAGTCAGACACGTAGCGAGATCTGGGAAGGTTGATGCTGTGAGTTGACACCCAGAGTCCTCAAGTTTGTGACTGCTGAGGACCTAACTGGCGGTGATTGCTGAGCGAGCTTCCAACAATCCAACATGGTAGCCTTGGTTGACGAATCTCAACTATAATCTTTCATGATGTGGGTTCGTGGCTGATCTCGATTGACAAAGTTAAGACGCTGTCAAGCTTTTACTGCGCCTCATCATCTATCACAGCGGGCAGAGGGAGCCAAGGTGTACAGGCAGGCAACATTTGTGTCCTTGGCTCCCGGGGTATTACAATATCAAGCATACTATGGAAGCCCAGCCTATGTGTAACTCCCTTCAACATAGCTACACGAAAGGAACTGGATTAAGCCTCTAGCGAATATGCCTGATCTCGGCTAATTCGTGCCTTGACCTCAGCCAGTGTCGAGGATTTGGAAGGACACTGAGCCCATAGCTATATAGGATGGATAATGCCCCCTAAAATACAGCTGTCAAAAACGCAATTTGACGAACTCGGCTAGGCAGGCTCCCATACTGATCAGCCTCAACTTCTTTTGGGCCGTCGACATATCTCAGTATACTTTTACTTTGGCGAGTATCTATCTTATCACGCATCTAGTCTTCCCACTTCCATCGGGGACTGCCAGTTCTATACAAGCTTGTACGAGATCCTTCATAATGGGCAACGGCAAAGGCGGGAGCTCTTGGGCCAGTAGGAGCAGTAGCAGCAAATCGCGACCAGAATGCAACGAGAACAAGTGTCATAATCCGGTAGGGAGGTTTGACAGGACTAGGGAGTATTCAATCCACTGCGAGAAGCGTGAGCACAATCCCAAAGTTCCTATAGAATCAGAGACTCATTTTACTAGATGCTTGCAAGTTCGGAGCTGCGTGCAAGCTCAGCAAGCGGTCTAAGGACAAGTTCTGCTCCATCCGTGAGTGACCTGCCAATTCCTCTTTCCAATATGGCTGACTCCTCTCAGACTCTACATGTGGTTGGCCTACATGCGGTACAAAGGTCTTGGATATAGAAGGAGGCAATTTCCTATACTCTTATATCGGTCACAAGCAATGGTTTTGCCGCGATCGTAAGTCATTTACCCCAGCTCTAGTTCCAAGCCCGGATGCTGACGCCCCTAGACTCCTGTAAGGCAAAGGTCAAAGACAAGCAGTGCTACGAGCTGCGCGATAAGAACTCACAATACTGTGAAGAGCACTCCAAAGAGTTCCAGTGCAAGATGCCGAAGTGCGACTCCGACCGGGATGGTTCTGAACGGTATTGCAAGAAACACCATTGTGGAGTGGACGACTGCCACCGTCGAGTACTCAGCTTAGCGGATGATGAAATGGCAGGTCGAGATAAGAAAAAGTGCTATAAGCATCAACGCTGTGAAGCCTCGAGAGACTGCAAGAACTACTCGCTTTGGGATCCCGACAAAACTCCAACAAGGCTCTGTGCGAACCATTCAAAATGCGAGTTCTTCCAGGCCTGCAACGGCTTTGCCCAAGGAGATTCGAGATTCTGTACCGATCACGAGTGCGACCAACAGGGCTGCCTGCAGCCTCGGGATGTTCATAATGGCCTGATTATGAGATGGTGCCATATGCGTATGTACTTGCTTCCCAGGTCTTTGCAAAGCTAACACTCCAATGTAGACTTGTGCTCCGCGCCTGGATGCCCCGACTTTGCTAACGGACATGGTCACGCCCACCCCCAGAAGTGCTTCCGACATACTTGTCAAAGAGCAGACTGTTCAGAAATTGTCCAGTACAACAATCCCAACTCTCATTTCTGCCAAACTCACGCCTGCTCCGAGCCTGCATGTACCAATGAGTCAACAATCCCCGGTGGATATTGCTTTGCCCATTCATGCACCACCCCAGGCTGCCGTGCGCCCCGAGAACGGGGTTCTCCATTCTTCCCCACCCTTTGCACACTCCATGGGGACGAGAGAGCGGAACAACAAGAGAGGTACTATCATTATACAGTTTCTCCTTCTCGGGCAACATCTCGCTCGAGTAGCAGGACTAGTAGCCATGACTCCCGGCGCATGCCGAGGTCACTTCGCCAACAGCAATACCATTACCCAACCTATCAGGATCCGTTTCAGGCCTCAGAAGCTAATCGTCGATATGCGTATCATAACATAGATGATCATTATATGCCAAGATGGCGGCATTACGATTGACCGATTTAGGGTCCTCGACACGATGGAGAATGGGAGTAAAAGAGTTTGGTACTAGATCTAACAAGGCGCATACGCCACAGGTCATCAACAGCACATGGCATTGTGGGTACATAGCGTTCTGTTTCCTGGGGGAGGGTTTGTAATTTGCACACGCCTAGGTAGATAGATAGCTACAGCTGGACCTAATGGGCTCGAGACCTGGCCATCTGGTTCAAGAGGCTCGATGTGGGGAGAGCGGCGGGGAAGCCGTGTGGTACAGCATATACTCGAGAAGACCCCAGTAGATGTCAGATATTCTTGTATTTAAGCTTAGTTATTTATGTCTCGATAAGCTATTGATCCCTGTTGAAATGTGATGAAGCCTGCCGAGTGTAACGTGGGATGGCTTAGGATGAGTCCTGAACAGGTAGGTGAAGGAGCCGCGAGAATAGGGGGAGGGGGAGACGTTTGTTGAGTCTTGTCCATGATCTCATTTTTAATCCACGTATTTCTGGATATAGCTCTCTTTCATTCGTGGATGCTCTTATTCTTCGTGTTTGCGTCGTCTAAGCATGACGTTCTTGTGTTTGATGTGATGAGCTGAGTAAGCTGCTTTCCATCGCTGACGTCTTGGTATCACATCGACCATCCAGTCATCCGACCCGAGCCTCAGTTCTTGTCGCCGACGTGGTGGCGCCTTAAGAATCTTTCTTATCGCGGCTCTCCCTGATACGCCAGATGATATCTGTTTCCCCTGTTTCCTCCTCCGACATCTTCTTGGAGGGCTTGGCTTGCTTGTAGAAGACCGGATCAGGCCTCTTGAACACGCGCGGCTGGATCTTGGGCCCACAGATGCAGTGGATTATCTTCCCGTTGCTATCGTAGATCAGTTTGGAGTAGCCGGGGTATTTGGTCCGAATGCCCAAGAGACGGAATATCTGAGTTGTGAATCCGTGGACGATGGCCATTTTGTCTGTGGTGTTGTGGAATGGAGGTGAATGATTTGGTAGTAGTATGTGAAGATAAGATGGTCAAGATACAAATTACGTGACCCTTGAGCGTGGGAGATGGCAGTATTTATAGCTGTTTGCAGGTCTATAAGCTTTTTGTATGAGAGTTTTCTGAGTTTGACTCCATTGTGAATTCTATGTAGAAACTTATTATAATAATAGAATCCTCATAAGAGTTTACAATAGGAGATGATGTCACTGCGCCAATGGACTTGTTTGGACGAAAAGAAAGAGTTTTATATTGAATTTCGCGTGAAAGCATATAGATAGGCAGCTTACAGACTCCTTTGGCTTTTACTCGTCCACCTTACAAACACTTCGTAAAGAAACTCAACCTTAATGTTGGATAACCAATACCAGCACATAAAATACCAAGAGACTCTACTTCTCGGTTGCTTTATGCGTTTTCACTTGCGTCATGCTTGCTCCTTGTATACGCGGCAACGAACAAAAGATGGACAAACGTCAAAGGTAAGTTACTTTTTGGTTCACAAACTCTTTTCCTGCTGCTGACTGTTCAATTTTAGGGCATTCTTTAATCACTTTGAACCAGCATCTCCATTTTGTATCTAAAATTGACCCAAAGAAATCATCTCTTGGAGAACAGGCAGGCACAGGAACTAAGGTTAAGGATTCGGGTTCATGAAATTATCGTAGCTGCTTTTAGGACTAGTCTTCCTATGTCTCTACAGGAACTTCATTAGGTTGGTTCCTAGCTAGAAGGTTCTACGTAAAGTGACAAGGCATAAGTAGTCACGGTCTTGTTGAGACACATGGTTGCAAACCTCCCCCTAGCTGTGGAAGATTAAATTAGGTATGGCATCAAATTATATCCTGGGATGTACTTGGCAGTTCGGCAGCGCGGAGATGATAAACTTCCTCGAGCAAAAAATGCATTGTGACCTGAGGTACGTACTAATACGGTCTGGTGTAAGTCGATGCTTTAGATGGAGTTCTCGTGATATACTCGTTTTCTGACTGACGGTTTTATTGGCCCTGTGGGCACTTTTTGCCACATGTACCAACGTCCTGTTCCAAGCTCACAAAAAATTAATAGCTATTAGACAGCTCCAGCTATGTTAGAGCATCAGTTTATCTCATGATAGAGCTCTTGTACTCCAGTGTAGGAGGAAACGTCGAAAGCGAGCAGTTGTTTACTGTATTTCTACATACCCTAGACTCTGGGCGCTGAAAACAGTAGTGGGGACAGTGGTTTCACGGCATTTTCCTCTTTCGACCGCCACCATCGCCAAGTACTTATGACTTCAGACGAATATCTGACTCTGCAAATGTAGAATAGAGTTCAATCAATCTCCGATCGAAGCATCCCCCCAAAGCACGACCCATCCAAGACAAATAAATTCACATGCATCTCCCGAATGCCTGGGCCTCCGAAGTGGGGCAGCCCGGTTGACCCCCGATCCGAGAAGTTGGATGAACAAGCCCGTTTCAGCTCCGCCAAGAACCATCAAGCCAAGCAATATTAATCAATGCTATACATATAGAACAGCAATAAATCGTCTGAATACGGGGTATTATCCAACTTTTCTACAAGGCTAGTGTAGTGTTTTGCTGTTTTGCGTGCAGGTTTTACCAACGTCACATCCCGGTATCGTCCCAGATCTGAGACAGATCTGAAAACAGGCTGGAGTTGACCGACCAAACATTTGATCAATACCGGCCAAGAAATGGTCTCAAAGAAAAGAAAATGATCAAGTGAGAGGAGGGAAATAGAGTTTATTAATGTCTGTGACAATGTGAATGGCCTCATCATCAGCTCACAAACTAAAAGCTGATCATCACGACCGCGCGCTTAAGGAATATCCTCAATTGGTCCCTCAGTTGCAGAGTCGCAGATGTTTCAACCAACGAGACGCATCCGCGACCGGGTCGTCTTGGCCCCGACCGCAGTGAATCGCAGGCCTGAGGCTCCCATTGGCTGAAGCTGTGATGGGTGGTATGACCCCTGTAAGGTCTCATGCGAGATGTTCTTCTCTTTTGTGAGAGCCATTCGCTCTTCAAAGAATGAGCATCTTTGCTGGAAAATCTCTCTTCATTCTTTTCTTCTTCCTCGCTGGCGAGTGACTTAATAACCTGTACCATTTATTTTAATTCGAAGGATTTTGCTGCAACCCTCCTTTGCGACTCAACCTCCACCACCTCACTCAACACACATACCTGCATACACCACTTACATCCATCAATATGGGTAACAATCTCTCCTCAACCTTTGTCCCCGACACTTCGAAAGTCGTCCTCAGCCCTGAAGACCGACACTCGGACATGTTCCTCGGCATATTCTGGGCATCGTCACTCTACGCCTGCGCCATGATCTTCAGCACCTGCGCCCTCATCGACCGATGGAAGGGTCCCTACGATCGCGTTAGAATGTCGCTTGGTTCAGTTATGGGCGCTTTACTATTATCGACGGCGTGGCCTGTTGTCATGGCATACTTGATCTTTTCGCCGGCTGAGGTCTAATGAGCGGAGGAAACTATTGGGTCACGGCCTTGGGAATGAGTTACTTGGAAAGGATTGGGTTGGGTTGGATTGGGCGATTGGCGTCTTGAGAATTGTGGTGGAAATGGCATTATGGTCAGACCTGGAGTTTGAATGCATACCACGGCGATATACCATCTAATACAATTCTTTTTCTATGTTTATCATATTTAATCGCCTCATCTTGCTTTACAGCCGATGATCCCGTCCATGTAAAGCGAGTCCCTCATGAACCCATTCAGTTCTCATTATAGCACCCCCAGGTATCCATTAACATTTAACCCACCAGAGTATTTCGACGGCTTCTGTCAGATCGAGCATCTTTTCTTCCAATGATAGTCTCAAGCGCCTGAGTCAAAGCCTTGGCATCATATCGTCCACCTCTTCCCTTCTCATCCTTCGGACCATACAGCCTCGTCGCATCTATACCTAATTGTGTAAACAGCGGCTTGTCCACCTTTGGCGACGTCGGTCCTTCGATGTAAATGACATGCGACACATATTGACTGTACTCCTCCTCCGTAGGCTTGGGTAGGCCTCTTGAGTCGGCGAGAGCATTTGCGATAGCTCCCACAAAGTCTAGTCCTGTGAAAGGCGCCGTTGAAGGACCAGTCTCACGATCGGTTGTACCGTTGAGAATGAGGATCTTGTTCCGCACTTGCGGGCTGACGATCGCATCACCGACGCCGCGGAGGACAAGACTTGGGATTAATGATGTGAAAAGAGAGCCGATACTGTACACTACGCTGTGCACAGATCGAAGTGCGTCGAGAACTCTTGGATTTGCGGGCATCTTGATCTCCTCACCGTATGGATTGATGTACCATACTCGGGCGATCCTTGCGGGCAGATCTTCTTCTTGCTCTTTGGAGAATGCAATGGCCGGTCGGCGCAGCGCGGGTAGGGTGCCTGGTAAGTTCGCGTCTTCGACATGGTGATGATCTTGGTCCCATGGATGGTCCTGTCGCGATACTGTTGGGCTGTGTACACCAGCTGATGCTCCAGGCACAGCGGCAGTTGGAGCGCTGGGATGCGAGATGTCGTTCTGACCTGTGATTATCGTGCCATCTTCAAGACCAGCAGCGATATGGCTAGCAAAGTTGGTGTTGAGCGCTGGAAGGACTGCTATTCTATCCGGCACTGAACATATTGAGCTCAACAGGTAGATGGCAGCTTCGAAACTACCGGTGAAGAGACGAGCGCCTGTGAGGAAGAGGTTTCCAATGCTGGCTCCAGAGTAATCGAAGCGACTGCTAGGCTTCATGCGCTTCACAACCTCGAGATTGAAGCTATTCAGATAAGATCTGATGAGCTCCCTCTTGGGCGATGAGATGTCATTCCAGAGAGGATGCGTCGCTTCTAGAATCTCAAACCATTCTGATCTAGCCTCAGTGTAGACCTTTGGCAAGCGATGATTGAAGAAGTGCTTGATAGCTCTCGTCTCAGAACTTCCATCATTCGGAATAAGACGTACAAGTCGGGACCTCACATCTCCGATACCTAGCGAACCCTGTCAGTCAACACTAGCATATAGAAGAGCCACGTGGAAATACATACCAGGTCCACCAAAGACACGGATGATCTCACTACTGCTACCGCCATTATCAGAAATGGGTATCACGTAGCTCAGCGTGCACTGATTCGCTTCTCGAACGCTCTCGAAGACGTCGACGAGGTTGTTAGCGGCGCTACCACCCGAGAAGACAACCAAGCCCGTCGGTGGTGCCGCTGGCGTGAGGGGCCGACGAGGGGTCGGCGGTGCTGAGGATCCACTGGAGCTTGGGAGCTGAAGACCGAGGCCATTAAGGTTGATGTGAGCCTTTGCCTGTGCCATTGATTGGGTGATCGGGGGAATTATGTGATGGCGCAGAATGGGAACGGATTGAGAATCTGGAGATGAGATGGTGTTGATGACAGATGACAGTTAGCGGGGCATTATAGAGGAAAGCCCCGGTAACGTTATCGTTGTTGCTTCATGACCCAATTATTTCCAATTGCGACGGGTTTACAGCTGATAATGCGTTCCAATTGATGAAGTTCTTACTTCAATCTTACAGTGTAGGTAGTATTTTCGATCCAATACGAGGCTGTTGCTACCATGTTCCAAACTCACGCACTCACTCACTCATGCATATGCTCAATTGCTGCATGAACCCCACGAGTCATGGGCCAAGGCGCCACACCCTCCAATGACTTTTTTCCACACTCCAACAACAACGTCAATCAACATCACCACCGAAAGCGGTAACGCCCCGAGCAACCGGCGGCTCTTGATGCTCGAACCGGGAACGAGAAGCTTTGACACTTCGGATCCGTGTGGGTAGCGAGCGGGCAGTGGACCGCAGCAAGAAAAAAAAACATGATGGCTTCATTATCTACAGAAACAAGTGGAACTCGGAACTCTTAGTCCCAAGCCCGTCATTGGCTCCCATGGCCCGGCAGTTGAAGCGTTGCCACAACTGGAGAAGAGCTATCACGGTAAAACGTCAAGAGTTACGTCAGTGATGGTTATGGTATGGATTGCAAGGCTGGATGATGGGTTACAAATCTCATGCACAGACGTTGGTTCCTTACAAATCTGCATGTTTCGAGAATTAACTTGACGGTTTCTTTATAAAGACTTTTTCTTATTTGATCGATTGGCAAGTATATATAGACTACTCCAAGTGTCGTTGATAGTCGGTATCATCATAAAACTTATACAATTCGAACCTTACACAGCATCTTCACAGCTTCAACTTCATACTTCACAATGGCTCAACCTATCCCCAAGACTGTCAAGCAATGGACCATCCCCTCTCGTGATGGAAAGGACTTTAGCGGTCTGAAGTTCAGCGAGAAGTCTGTTCCCGAGCTCGGTGACGGCCAAGTCCTCGTCAAGCGTAAGTCCCCAGTTTACTTCTCACACTCACAACAATCTTCTAACACTTCACAGTCCAGGGTGCTTCCCTCAACTACCGCGATCTCATTCTCCCTCTCGGAAAGTACCCCTTCCCCGCCAGGGACGGCGTCGTCCCCGGCTCCGATGGCGCCGGCACTGTCCTTGCCGTCGGCAAGAACGTCACCCGCTTCCGTCCCGGTGACAAGGTTGTCACTCTCTTCAACCAGGGCCACATCGGCGGCTCTCTCGACCAGCTCAGCATCCAGACCGGTCTCGGTGGTGTAACTGACGGAACTTTCCGCACCGTTGGTGCTTTCGATGAGCATGGTCTCGTCCCCATGCCTTCTAACCTCAACTTCGTTGAGGCCGCTACTCTCACCTGCGCTGGTCTCACTGCCTGGAACGGTCTGTACGGTCTCGAGGGCAAGAAGCTCCTCCCCGGCCAGTGGGTTCTCACCCAGGGTACTGGTGGTGTTAGTATCTTTGCTGTTCAGTTCGCCAAGGCTGCTGGAGCCAAGGTCATCGCTACTACCAGCTCTGCTGAGAAGGCTAAGCTTCTTGAGAAGCTTGGTGCTGACCACATCATCAACTACCGCGAGACTCCTGAGTGGGGAGCCAAGGCCAAGGAGCTTACCGGCGGTGCTGGTGTCGACCACATCATCGAGGTTGCTGGCCCTGCATCCATGAAGCAGTCCCTCAACGCCGTCAAGATCGACGGTGTCATCTCAATCATCGGCTTCGTTGGCGGCACTGGTAAGAACGATCCTGGCTTCCTCGACTGCCTTTCCAACCTCTGCACCACCCGAGGTCTGCTTGTTGGAAGCCGCACTCAGATGGAGGATATGTGCCGTGCTATTGAGGCCAACCCTGATAAGCTTCGACCTGTCGTTGACCCCAAGATCTTCTCTTTGGAGCAGCTGCGTGAGGCTTACGAGTACCAGTGGTCTGGCAAGCACCAGGGCAAGGTCTGCGTCAAGATTGAGTAAGCGATGATTTATGAGAAAATATTGCCGGACGACATGTGTCTCTGGCTTTAACGTATAGTACATAGCATTAATAGATACCACATTTTTCGCATGACCAGTTTCGTACATCTCGGCAAGATCTTTTGACTGCACTAACAAGTTATTGCTCCTCTCAGTGAAGTTCAGCAAGTACATCAATATCTCTCAATTGATTTCAAGTAATTACATTCCATTGGACACTCGGGCGTGTCACATTTCATCTTCCAAAGTTGTTTGCCCGGTCCTCCAACAATATATATCCATTTAACCCAGACCATCACTCAGGCAAACAGCCTGTTCCCCTCCCACGACAAAGAAAACTTTGCTGGATCAGAAGATGATTGCAGCGATACCAGCCAAAACACCAACCAAACTAAACTTCTTAGATGATCCTTCATTGACGATAACCGTGCTGGGCGTGGGGTAGGGTGTTCCGGGCACGGGAACCGGCGCAACAGGGCTCGGAACAACCGGAGGAACAGAGGCGGTATCAACAGGAGGAGGAACAATAACAGCAGTCGAAGATCCCTCCAAGATGGGGGACTGAGTCTCCGTGCCACCTCCACCCTGAACAATAGTAGTCGTATCGGCACGAGTAGTACCACCGCCCTCGCCATTGCAGATACTGCCATTAGGACAGCATCCGTATTGCTGGTTCGATCCGACTTCGCAGTAAGCTGTAGGAGGACATCCGCCTGCCTTGCTAGGACAGCATGTCCAGTCGGTCTGGATGCAGCCGGTGCCGCAGTCCTTGAGGTTCTGGTCGGCGCAGGGAACCTCTACGACTTGACGGACTGCGAGGAGGGGAAAGCTGGGAGAGTATTGGACGGCGAGAACGCCGGTAGCTGAGAGGGCGACGAGCAAGAACTTCTTCATCTTGAAGTTGGAGCTGGAGTTGGAGTTGTATGTGTTGGAGTGAGTGGTTGAACGAGTGACGATGTTGGTGAAACTGTATCGGTTTGAGAGTGTGATGAGAGGTGAAGAGAAATGCGAGACATACCAAGCCCTCGGGGGTTTATATGCATACCATTCTTTCTCAAGTTCCCAACGAAAAAAATAACTTTGCCCTCCGATCTTCTCTCTTCATTGTCGTTCCCCTTCTCACGCCGCGTACGGCGGCTTCGCTCAAAAACGCCAGACATTCCAGCCACGATGCATCTACTCCACCACCCGCAACCATCTACTCCCCCAACATCATTTCCAATTCCGACAAAGCCTCAAGCCTCTTTTTCGGAAGGTGGAAGCTATTTTTGAACAATCAGGTTTGATGTTGCCGCAGCGATGAAGTGCCTCTTGCCCACGTTTCTCGATGCGCCCGGCGTTTTGCAACTCTGAAGATAAGCCGCCTCCGGTTTTTGCGGCGCATGGCTTGATATTCAGGGCATATTACCAGAATCTGTTATACGTGACGGTCGGCGTTTGGGTGGCTGCTTGCGGCGTAATGGATCTTGGTTCCTGGTGTTTGAGCTTGGCGCTTAGAGCATTTGAGTTGAGGGAATACGAGAGCTGGAGATGAGATGTTTCGGATGAGTTTATTGTGCCAAGGCTAGTGAGGGGAGTAGTTGATGTCATTGGAGATCGGCGGAAGAACAAAACGCGGGTTTGATCTAGACTTGGCATGGGCTAAACAAGGTATCTAGATCTGAGACAAAATATTGGCCGTACGATCTAGAGGCACGGGCCTGAACGGGAGTTTCCTACGCTAATGGTTTACGTCGTCCCAGCTTGCAGGTGATTGTCATGCAATTCGTGACTCATAAGGACTTCTGATATAAACATTTTGGGCACATAGTTGAAGGTTTGTGCCTTTTCTCAAAATGATACTATGAAGAAGATTACACCAAAGCTATGTTTGAAGGGAACAAAGTGTTACCGACACTATTTCTTCTCGCTGCCCCAAGCATCTTCCAGAAACTCCCGAACAGTAATAGGCTTGATATCAGGAAAGACCTTATTCAGAGCCTTGCTCTCATCCAAGTCGAAACCACCAGTCTCTGCCCACAAACCATACGCAGATATCACCTTCTTCATGACCGCCTTGGGCGCAGGAATATTGGCAAACATCGTCTCGTGGCCTGGTAGCTCACTCAACTCCCCCTTCTGAAGTGTCTCAACGCTATCATAAACAACGCTGAACTTGTCACCTATCGAATATCAGCATCCCTAGCTTTAGCCACGAACCTCGTCACGTACCTGTAGCTTCTTCCGCAATCTTGACCATCTCGTTGAATGTGACTTTGTCACCAATGATATATGTTGCTTCATCCCATTTCTCAAGGTTGAGAAGGGCAGCAACGAACTTGGCTACGTCTCGACTGTATGTAAACGTAACGGGGACGTCTCCAGATCCTGGTATAGCAGCGGTTCGGTGTTTGATATCGACAAATGTTGAAGGAGTGTGCAAGTTTGATTTAGCAGCTGATTTAGGGGAGCCCCAGAAATCAAGAAAGAAGCCGATATGAACAGAGGTCCATTCGAGGTTTGTCTTGCGTAGCTCGTCTTGGGCACGGAGTTTGTTGTTTGCTGAATTAGCTTGAGCTGCATGCCTATAGCTCTTTGTTAGTTGTTTGTTTTCAATCAGACGTTTTCCAAGTGGTTGCTTACTCTTCTGTATGGGGAAGACCCCAGTCACTCGAGATGAATCGTTTTGTTGCCTGAGATGCTTCTGATGCACGGATAATATCAATCTCGATAGGTTCTGGCCCATTCATGCCAAGTGTAGAGATGACAGTGTGCACGTTGTGCTTTTCAAACAGCTGAGTTAGGGCATCGATGTTATGAATGTCTACAGCGAGGACAGAAGCTCCAATCTTTTCTTCCAGTGCCTTGTTTTCCTTCGGTTTCCATTAGCTGAGCCTATGAATCTTTTGCGTGGAGAACTCACCTCTCGGCTGAGGATAACGACTTTATGCTCTCCTGCGGCAACAATGGCCTCGACGAGGGTTCGGCCGACCTTGCCTGTACCGCCTGCAACAGCAACAGTAACCATTTTGTCTGATGATAACTTTAAAGAGGATAGTTTGTGATGTTTGATAAACGATGCGTTCTAAGCTTACTCCTTCACAGCTCAACTCGCATCTTTATATACCTCAAATCCATCTTGATCTCCAACTTATTTCTAATCATCGCACTTACTCGGACATCTCAATCTGCGAATTCTCCGTCAATTGTCAGCATCGCTTAGTTTTCGTATTCTTCCCCAATACCCCATTGGTCCCCACGTCACGAAGAAGTCTGACATGCATATCAAAACGGGGCGTGTTCGAATGGTGTCAGCATAGCGATTGGACGACTGCCAAATATAGGCACAGCATCCTTTAAAGCCGAGCTACTCCGTCCTAAGTCCTTGCTTTAACGCATTGGGTAATTGTGTTGGCCGCCAATGCTTGGCCAAATTCCAGTGCATGTCTGAGATCGAGACTTGTTATCGGATAAAGTTTCAGGGCCGGGAAGTCCAGATCTAGTCGATCTGCAACGCTAAGAAAGTTATTTGATCAGGGCCAGGAACGAGATATGCCGTTGTTGTTCAACCCCTGGGCGCTTTCCGCCACTTGAAGCTGGGCCTGGAGGCTGATAGCTGGTAATACGTTGTGACACAGCATCTCGCATCACTGACTCTGAAGGGCGATGGACATGGGCTTCTTATTGTTAATTGGCATGAGAATCGGCGTAATTTGTTGGTCCCGGGTAGAGTTTCTGGCTGGAATGTCTCGTTTCGGGGAGATTTACTGACTACCACCAGATCGCGGTAGCTGCTTTCGTCATCAAGCAAACAAAAATGTCTCGGGAACATCGAGTAGTGTGACGTCTTCTAAAGGCTTATAGGCCTTCTCTTAGAGATTCTATTCGAGTGATCAAGAATGGACATGAATGTTGGTCAATATAAGAGATCTCAAGGCGCATCAAGAGTCATGATCTTACGTGGCAGCAAGACGAACACGCTCCGTCTTTCTGATGTTGGACTTTTTGAGATACCGGCTAAGTGCCTCGGCTTCTATTCTCTCTTGAATTTCTGGTTTTACATGACATGGGATTCTTGGGGCGCCGCATTCCCTAGGTCATAGCGTCCAAAGATGTGTAACACTCAAGACTAGAAGTCTCTTTTGAACAGCCTTGCTTCGAGTCAGATCTCCTTATATACCTTTCTCTTGGTACATAGGATAGGGCTCATCTGGGATAGAATGGTAAACCAATCAGATGCCTCGCAGCCCGATGACGTTGGAGTCAAGTAAAGCGTTCGCTCAAAGACACGAGACGAATTAACTGCCCAATATTAGCGAAAGCTAACCAATATGCTTAATTATGTTGTATATGAACTAACACTGCTTTGATCGAGGTCATCGATATCTCACAGGGCAGTTTGTCGGGCGGTGTGTCTAGTCTATTACCATGCCATGACGACAATATGCCAGCATGTCGATGCTCACAATGTCAGCTTCTACAGCTCTTACCAATGAATGGACTCTAATTGGAACAAAAGCTCCGAATCTTCTCTGAGCTCTCAGATTGATCAATTGACTGCGCTGTCATTATGTCGCACCAATATGCACGTTTCTTTGTATTGGGCTTGACGATGTGTCAATGATCCGGAGATACCTCCGGTCTTGGAGTGCAGACTTTCAGAGGCTGCCAATTGATCATTATGTCTTTGAGATATAAGATATGCTACTTCTCTCTCAGCTCCTCAATTCTTCAGGTGTATTTCACATACACTAATGTGAGAGTAGCAGCAACATACTTCAATTATTCACCATGTCTCTCAACTCCAACCAACTCGACCCTCGCCAGCATCCTCTCCAGGCCATTGGCAATGCCATTAGCGCTGAGACTCAAGGAGAACGTCGAAACCCTCGCATGAGCCACATGCAGGGTGCCAATGAGGGTCCAGCAGAGGTGATCGCCAAAGTCTCTGGTGCGACGGCCGGAGGGAAGAGAGAGGATGATGGAGCGTACTTCACCAACAATGAGGGCATTCCCTTTCCTGATCCGTATGTATACTTGGATTCAGTTTCTGGGCATATACCAACGCTTTAATAGTGCCCATAGCAAGACGGTGGGAGGGCTTCCTTTGGTCAGCGATACGTTTCTCTTGCAGTAAGTCTTCCTTGTTAATATATGGGTGCTGAATCTGACTTGGAGATAGGAAGCAACAAACCTTCAACAGGTCAAAGAACCTTGAGCGTAAGAAGACCGCTTGAGACCATCAAAGTTGCATGCCACTAACAGACCATAGGTATGGTTCATCCTTGTGGCTCTGGTGCCTTTGGATACTTTGAGTGTACTCAAGATGTGACTGAACTCACTGTAAGTCAAGTCATCGGCCCCTAACTGTGTTAAGTTGCTGACTTGTATCCTAGAAAGCGAACTTCTTATCGTCTGTCGGAGAAAAGACACCCGTCTTTGTCAGATTCTCTACTGTAACTCTCGGTCGAGAATTCCCGGACGAGGCTCGTAACCCTCGAGGTTTCGCCATCAAATTCTACACCATGGAGGGAAACTATGACCTTGTCGGCCTCAATTTCGTCAGTTAAGCTATCTTCTCTGTTAATTGCCAAACTAATCATCGTTCAGCCCGTCTTCTTCTGCCGCGATCCCATTCAAGGACCAGACGTCATCCGCTCTCAATACCGCAACCCAACAAACTTCCTCCTCGATCATGACGCCCTCTTCGATCTCCTCGCCAACACCCCCGAAGCCAACCACGCAGGTCTCATGTTCTTCAGCGATCACGGGACTCCCCAAGGATGGCGCTTCAACCACGGCTACGGCTGCCACACGTTCAAGTGGGTAAACTCCAATGGAGAATTCGTCTACATCAAATACCACTTCATCGCAAAGCACGGTCAGAAGCAGTTCACTGACAGTGAAGCTATGCAAATGTGCGGTGAGGATCCTGATTACTCCAAGAGAGATCTTTGGGAGGCTATCGAGAAGGGTGAGGAGATTGAGTGGACGGCTCATGTGCAAGTCATGGATCCTAGACAAGCGGACCCTGATAAACTTGGGTTTGATCCTTTTGATGTCACAAAGGTTTGGCCGCGATCGCAGTTCCCAATGAAGGAGTTTGGAAGATTGGTGCTTAATAAGAACCCCGAGAACTTCCATCGCGATGTGGAACAGGCTGCTTTTTCACCCGGTAGCATGGTTCCTGGTATTGAAGATTCGCCTGATCCTCTTCTTCAGTTCCGCATGTTCTTCTACCGCGATGCTCAGTATCATCGCATCGGTGTCAATCTGCACCAAATCCCCGTCAATTGCCCCTTCATGGCCAAGTCTTATGCATCGCTCAACTTTGACGGACCGATGCGTGTTGATGCCAACCACGCAGGCAATAAGCAATATGCTCCCAACAGCTTCGCTCATAAGTTCAGACCTGATGTCGCTGAGGCGCCGTATCAGGTCAGCGACAACATCGCAAGCAGGGCTAGCCACTATTGGCATGAGGGAAAGAAGAATGACTACGACCAAGCGAAGGATCTGTGGACGAGGGTTATGAGCGAGCAGGAGAAGAAGAATACTTGCTACAACACAGCCAAGGGTCTTCGTCGCGTCAAGTTTCCCGAGATCCAGGTAAGCAATCCCGCTGTTGAGATCAACACTTCAGACTGACAGAAGCATAGAGCAAGTATTTGGCGCAGGTATACAACATCGCGGAGGATTATGCGCAGGGCATTTATGATCTTCTGGACCAACCTCAGTTTGAGTTCTCCAAAGTCAAAGATTTGGCTGAGACTGCGCAGGAGTGGTATAAGGAGCCCAAGTTTAGGCCTGGTCCTGGATCGAAGTTGGTGGGATATCCTCCGTCTTCAGCCGTTTACCAGGCATAAAGTGACATATTGGACATGAATTGGGTAATTGAATTAAGCCCTTGCTCAGACAATGCCGTGGTTTCCGGATACAATACTGTTCTCATTTGCCGACTTCCGTCTGTGACTTTCTAGCCTGAGTCCTTCACATAATCCTGGAGAATTTTGAGTTTGGATTTTCAATTTATCCGCTCGAAACATCGTGAGATAATCCTAGGATTGAGTCGTGATTGAAGTCTATGATGCTGACAATATGCAGAATCCTGGACCAAAAATGGAGATAAGCGGTGATAAAGCAGCGGAATGAGTGCCATGGCCTGTGATAACCCCGATTCAATAGCGAAAACACGCGAAGGATTCAAGTACATCAGCATTTAAGGCAAACTCACTCCATTATATCCAAGTTTATGTTGTTCATGTAGTCTATACACAGCCCCAATTCATTCTCACCAATTTACGAACATTCACAATCATGGCCCCAACAGACGCAGAGATCAAGGCCATCATCAAGACCGTGGTCGACGACTTCAGAGGATGGGACCTTGCGCCGATAATGCACTATCCAAATGAAGAAGGCCTCGAATTCGAAGACATCTACTTCCCATCTGATGACGGCGTCCCTCTGGAAGGCTGGTTCATCCCCTGCAAGGGCTCCAACAAGATCATCATCGCCAACCATCCTCACTGGTTCAACCGCGCTGGCATCCCTTCGCATCTCGAGCCTTGGAATCAACTCATGCCCGGGAACGACTTTGAAGTCAACTTTATCCCCGATTACAAGATTCTCCATGATGCGGGGTATAATGTCCTTGCGTATGATCTCAGGAACCATGGACTCAGTGGAAGTGGAAACCAGGGTCTCTTTGGCTTCTTTGAGTGGCGCGATGTTCTTGGATCGTTGAAATATGTTCGTGGGAGGGAAGATACGAAAGACATGACGATTGGACTGTTTAGTCGCTGCGCCGGTGCAAACGCAACGCTCTCAGCGATGAGACATCGGCCCGAAGCCTTCAAAGGCGTACGATGCATGATTGCGCCGCAGCCTATATCAGCCGGCTCCTCCATCGCAGTGATGCTTGACAAGATGGGCGCTCCGGCATCGTACATGGAAGAAGCAGATCGACAATTCTTCATGAAGACGAGTTTTCATATAAGTCAATTGTCGCCGCCGACTGATGCGAAGCACGCCAATGTGCCGACGTTTCTGTATCAGGTTCGCGATGATCCTTGCACGACGCCGAAGGATGTTCAGTCTGTTTATGACAATATCCCTGTCGAGGACAAGAAGTTGAAGTGGATTGAGGGAACGGATAGGAGATGGGATGGATATACGTATTTTCAGAGGGAGCCGGATCAGTTCTTGGAGTGGTTTGCAAAGTACATGAACTAGGTATAGCATTGGACAGCTCTGGTTTTCTATCACGCTTCTATCATATTATTATAATGACTCTATTAAACAAAAAGCAAAGGGTATCGTATATAGGTATCCTAAATCCTCGGATATGGTAGCAGTCGTCTGTTGGCATCGAGACCTTCACTATCTTCACGGTATTCATGTTTTTAAAAGGCAAGCCCAATTACTTCATTACCCAAAACACGCCTCATACTGTGAAGTACTCCCTCTGTAGCTGCCTCGTTGACCCCGTATCGCTAGCCACATCATCATACTCAGACCTCCTCGCCTGCTTAACAACAACTTCCGTTCGTGTGGTCTTCTGGATGCCTCCCTCTAGTCGATCTACCAGTTCTATATCGTCCGTATTCGCTTCGATAAACGTAGTGTTGCCGCCAACAAACATGGCTGATGGTATTTTGCTTTTTCCGGTCTGCTTTGAGCTCTTCTTTTGGGTGCTGTGGGATCTGGAGCCGGAGTAGTCGGGATAGTCGCTGTTGTTGCTGGCCTTTACGACCTTGATGATGAGGTCGGCCATGTTCATTTCGATGTGGAGTTTGACGAGACATGCTAGAGGGTGGAACTGGACATATCTATAGAAAGAAGTTAGCAGTTTGACGGGCGAGTTGGTCGGGTTGACTTACACAATGTCGTTCGGTAGGGACATCATTGCGATAAGGAGGATCTGGTCAGAATCAGTACGCATAGGAACAGTTCTTGGGCTGTGGAAGCATACATCCATAGTCATCGACACAGCAATCATGCCCAAATTGAACCGAAACAGTCGAGTGTACTTGGTCAGGCCATTCGAAATGAGTCTCGATCTCACAAGATGGATAAAGTACAGATTGAGTCCCGCATCAACCACCAGGAAGATGACCTTCTCGATTCTATCCCAGACTTTGTTGATGTCGATCCAAGTCTTGTTAGCCTGCAGCCGAGCTGGTATCCAAATAGTGAAGACACTGATGTTGATACATAATATGATGAGGAAGGAGTATATCTTGAGGCGCTTGGCGTTTTGTCGGTTGACCATGAGGATTGCAATTCGATTTATGATGATTTGGATGAGTGCTTGAAGTTGAATACACCAAAGGAAGACTGCATACCATTAGCGTCTCCTCGGGATTGCCAGGGGCGCCAATACAATAGCAGCGGTAGGACTTACTTAGAGTAAAGAAAACCGGAAACCCGCCGGGGATATAATTTCGTAGATAGCACCAAGTGACAGCGCTCATGATGCAACTGCTCGTCCACTCCAGCCATAACAGTATGATGTAGTGATTCATCCTACGTCCTCTCCTCCATGACTTGATGGTTTGTTGTATCCCTTTTGTGAACGTGAACAGCCCGACTCCGAGTGAGATCCCCCAAGCGATACTCGCAATATTCATGTCATTCTCACCGGCGTCGACTTCGATAAAGTTCGGTCCTTTCCATAAGTCCCCCATGGCGATAACTGCGTAACTGAACTCGGGCAATTAGAAGCGTTCAGCAAAGAACTCGGGAGGGGAGAAAGTATAGGAAGAATAGAGACAAAGAAACGGGCGACAGAGTAAGCAAACGATGGGAAGCCCACATACATATCCAACACAACATCGCCGCTAATCCTTCAGATCTTGCGAATCCCGATGCCTGTGCCCAAATAATAACGTTGATCCTATTGAAGGGTAAAAAGCACAGACGAAGCATCCATTCTCAGGATCCGCAACGATCGATCTTCGGCAGGGGATCCCAGAGCACAAGGCGAGACTCGATCTCTGGTTGGACCGGGGGGAGGCTATCATCCAGAGATCCTCAAGGCTGCATATCGGTTGGTACGTTATATGGGGTTCGTGCATGGTTGGTAGGAGATAGACGAGTATGCTTTTGGAGTGTTTTGCGAGTCGTCTCCAGGAAGAATAGCAAGAAGATTGCTGGAGTTACTGACGCTGGCACGGTGTTAGCTAAAGCTGTGAATAAGTCGCTTGACAGCCCTACAGGTGAAACAAGCAGATGTTCCAGAAAACGTCTTGAGAAATGCTTCAGCATCACGGATCATGGAGTGACACTCTTCTTCGAGTCAGGTGGGCCCATGTCGCCGGCCGCATATCACCGCCAGGTCCTAGCTTTCTGTAAGAAAAGAAATATGCCGACGAGACGAACTTGACACTATCGAACTTTGATTGGGAAAAAACGTGGTGAGTGGCAGGGAAGAGGAGAGCTGAGGTTGATGCTTTTGCGAAAATTGGTTGGAGGGTTGCTCGGTGAAGATCCGGGTCTGATATTTTGAGCGAAGGAACCCAAGCATGACACTGTACTCATACGATGCTTACTCTGTAATTGGGAAGAATATCTAATATTGTAGGCTTTTGATGTTGGTCAAACAGGGCGGTTCCTTGCTGCAGATAGATAATTCTTCAACGACGACCAACAACATCCACAGCGGGTCCCTCCCACTGAAGAAAATCCTACAAAAGCAAAACAGCAGATCCAATCTCGCAAAAATGAGCCCTCACAACTGACTAGATCTCGTCGTCTCATCTCTGTTCCCAGCTCCAAATTGCGGCTCAACATCCTCGTCGCCTCAATAGCGGACGATCAGGGTCTAGCACTATACCTAGTTATGCACCGGTGGAACGGATGTTTTCTAGCTTCAGACCTAGAACCAATGGTCTAGTTAGGTGTCCAGTGCACTGTGAAACATGCCACGTGCGTGCTCGGCGTGTTTTGTACGCTATTCATAGCGGCCGCTGTAGGGCTTGGTGAGGCTGTAGTGGATATTTTCAGAGGAATAGCGAAGCAGCTTCATTGTGTTGAATAACCACTTGTTTATTGAAGCGTGAAGATAGAAGAAAGAAAGTTTTCATATAATAGTACCCTAGAAAAAGAAAGCAGATCATCCGATTGCTACCTAACACATTAACATTAACGACGGATCTCGTAGGCAAGCCCTGCAAGCCTGTTCCCTGTCTTCGGCTCCGCTACGGCTCCCAGAAACGAAGCTGTTACAGAAATGGATTCGAGGAATTGATGGGCGGTCAATGCAGTGAAGAGCCATGCTTGTGTATAATTGGATGGGTATATCATCCACTGAGATTGCCAACAATTCACTGCGGAGATGATGCTGGTGGTAAGCTCAAATGAATATGATGTCATTGACTCTCTCAGGTCAAACCTCACTGCTTCATAAACAACCGCACTCTGGCAGCCGGTCAATTATGAGAGGGTCACGTATAAGTGCAATGAAAAAAAACACCTCATACTGCAGTTCTTGATGAATTCAAATCTCCATTTGCCTGTCAATTCACTGTCAATGAAGATCGTGTATAGAAACATTGAAGTTTGTCATGGTGCATCTGCTCAAAGAGCATTGACTCACCCTTACATGGCCAAACACAAGGAATACCTCGATCCAACACTTTTTTAGAGTTACGTTACGGGGCTATGCAAAATAATAGATGGTTTTATGGGCTTTGTACGATTGATTAGTAGTTGTGTTGATATGTGTTGTTCATCGTGATCTTACCTTGACACTCAGGCTTGTTTGCAATGACTTGACGTCGGTTCGTTCTCCAGCATCATACGTCAAGCATCAACAATCTGTTTAAGTGCATATTAAAGCTACATTGAGAAGCAGAGACTGCTGTTTCCAATTGGGTGCATACGTAGATCGTATAAAGCTGCTGCTTAAAAGAGGTACTGTGCAAAACGCAGACAGAATCAAAGGTATAGGGTGAATGGCTGGGAAAACATCCTCACTTCACGCAACCGAAAAAAACTACTGGGTGCCACCAACGCGAGTTGCACCAGAACAATACTTTTGAGTACCTAGTTTACAGTACTCATGGGCCTCGTTGAACAGCTCCAGCGCTCTGATCACTTATGACGATCCATTAGTGGCAACCACCCCGCAATCCTCAGCAATCAACCATCTACAATACAACCTACCAAGTGCTAAGCCACCATGACTCCCTCATAAATCCACCCAAGTCCTCACTTACACGACTTTCCAAAATGCTTGGATTTATACCACCATGAAGAAGAGATCTCGCGCCTGCGAAGCCTGCCAGGCTCTCAAAGTCAAATGCGAACCATCACCTGAAGAGTCATCAATCTGTGAACGATGCTCTCGATACAGTCTCACTTGTGTGCCTGCTGCGAGAAAGTGGCAGAGAGATAGGATTGTTGAGTTGGAGGAACAGGTTAGGAATCTGCAGGATAAACTTGATGGCGCTACCAATTCGACGCTGGGGTTGTCGACTTATGCTGCTTCTTCGACGAGGGCTACTTCGGTGTTCTCTGATGGAGCTTGGCCGCAGACAAGTGCTGGGCCATCGGAACTGGGCTTTTTGGATTCTCGTATAGACTACGATACTAAGCTTCGATGTCTGGAGGTCTGCTCAACAAGGGCTGGACAGTTCTGGTACCTTATACCTCCCGTTGACACCACCTCAGCACGATCATGGCTAGACTCCCTCCGGACAGGCGCACCCGTCAAGCTCATATCCATGCTCGCCTTCACGATACCCCCTTCCTCCGCCGAGATCGATCCCCAAACGCAAGAGGACCTACGAATCAAGACCTTTGAAATCCTCGGCCAAGCAGCCGTCGGTCTCAAGCGTCCCTCGCTAGATCTCATCCAGGCCGCGCTAATAACCGGTCTCTGGATCAGACCCTCCCTCGACTGCAACCACGGGAATCCGAACCAGGCTGTCTCACTGGCACACGATCTCAGCGTGGAGCTTGGTCTTGGAGGTGCGGAGATGCAGACTTCTGCGCCGGCGTGGTTCTTCCGCATCCAGGGGCCACTGACGCTGGAGATGCAGAAGATTTGGTTGGCGGGCTGGATGACTTCTACGATGAAGGCGCTTGGGCTTAGGAGGGCGCATGATTTTGATTGGGGAACGGCGCATTATGAGGCTCTGGGGGCGTTGGAGGCTGATGGCTCGGAGCCGTTGTTCTTGGAGATGCTTTATACGATTCGACTTCATGCAAAGGTTGCTAGTTCTCTTGAACTCTGCAATACCCGCGCCTTTCTCGACGTCAACTCTGATGTTTTTGCGGCGACGAGGAACCAGGTCTACGATGATCTGAACGAGCTGAGTAACAGACCTCTTGCAGGCGAAGTTCAGCTGCGTTTCTGGCGAATGCTCGTCGTAATACACGTCAACGAACCAGTTCTTCACACAACCACCAACAAAACCCTATTCACATCCCCCTACATCTCCGAAAGAATCGGCGTCCACGACTTTGCCCGCGGCCCCATAACCTCAACAACAGCAACAGCCCTGCACTCAATAGTAGAGGCCTGCCACCTCGCCATCTCAATAGTCCTCGAAATGGACGCCTCCACAATCCTATCCCTTCCCTCCCTCTGCTTCGGCCCAGCGGTGAGCTACACACTCTCCATCCTCATCAAAGTCTTCGTGGCAGTGTCTGCACCAGGAAACACATACAGCCAAATCCTGACACGCGAAACCCTGCACGTGCGAGAAGCCATGCAGAAACTCATATCAGTCAAAGAGGAGCTGCTAAAGCTCGATCCGCATATGGGCAACTGGAACACGAGGATCATAGGATCTGTGGAATGGCTGGGCGTTTGGCTGGATGATTACGAGAGTATTATTGAGCGCTATGAGGAAAATCTGCAGAGGGAGGTTGCAGAACAGGAAATCGAGGGACTCAGCCCCAATGGACATTTCTAATCAATTCCTACCTTTACACCAACCTAGTAATTAATCTTTAGTCTACGGTAGTAACATGCACCTTTATTCCCTGTAGCTTGTTCTTTTATCCTGCAGAAGTTTAAGTCTAACCATGTAAGCCTGCAGAAAGGGTCTAGAAGCCGTTACATCCTACAGGGATGCTTTTTTGGCGCGGGAATCCGTGTCCTGTCACTTACACGGGTAGACTTACAAATGACGTACACGACTCTCGGGGAGGCTTTAAGGCTGTGCAATAACCGACGAAGGCTGTGCTGGCAGTTAAGCTTGTATTTCCCCAGGGTCTTTTATGGAGACGGTGAATTTTGACCGTGGATTTTATATGTGTTGTAGATGTGAGACCCTGGTAGTTGGGTCAACATCATGATCACTGAGCGTTATGCATGGGATGAGCGAGAGTCGATGATGCTTCGACTTTGAGAGAGATGCTTGGTATGGATTGAGGAAGGATTTGTTTGAATTTGTTTGGGGATCATGGTTGGCTTCATGGAGAGGTGTTGTGTATAAAGTGAAGGGAGAATCGCGCGGCGAAGAGAAGTCTCATCACTCACGGCTTCACATCTTCAGCATCACAATCACAATTACTACCAGCTTAACAGCTATCGCCAGCTTCATTATCCTCTTCAGCTTCAAAATCTTCAAGATGAAGTTCCTCAACCTCGCAGCTCTCGCATCCGCCGTGGTCGCCCAATCCGACCTCGCCAGCATCCTCTCCTCCCAATCCGACCTCTCCACGCTCGCCGAGCTCCTCGCTCTCGTGCCCGACATCGCAGAGACTCTCGCATCCGCCAGCAACATCACCATCTTTGCTCCCACCAACGAAGCATTCGCCTCAGTCCCCCTCGACATTCCCGAGGGAGAAGCTATTTCCCAGCGCAACGACACCATCGCCATTGGTGCTCTGCTGTCAAACCATGTCTTTAAGGGCTATTATCCTGCCAAGGTCGCTACGGACATTCCTGTGTTTGTGCAGTCGCTGCTGGACTCGAGCTTTGTCAATTATCGTCAGCCGTTTGGCAACTTTACGGGTGGTCAGTATAATGGTATTGTGAAAGATGGCGATGATGTTGTTGTCATCTCTGGTGAGGAGACTCTGTCCTATGTGACTGAAGCCGTGAGTACTACTATCTTAGACATTGAACTGGTACTGATGATTTGCAGGATATCAAGGTCGGTGACTCAGTCATCATCCACAAAGTCGACAAGCCTCTCAGCTTCGGTGCTCCTCTCCAACTCTTCACCCGCCGCGACAACCTCCTCAACTTCAACGCCGCTCTCAACGCAGCAGACCTCCCCTACAACTTCGGCAACCTGGATCGCGACTCTTCTACCCTCGTCAACATCTCTGACTTCACCGTCTTCATCCCCAACGACCCTGCCTTTGAGGCTATCGGTTCAGTCCTTAAGAGCGCTGATCTCAAGACTCTGCAGGAGGTGTTGAAGTACCACATCGTGGATGATGTCCTCTTCTCTACTAATCTGGCCAATGTCAGCGTTCCTAGTCTGCAGGGCGCTGATCTGACGTTTACTGTTGCTGAGGATGGAAGTGCTTGGGTGAATGGAGCCAAGATTCTCTTCACCAATGTTCTTCTCTTCAATGGTGTCGCTCACGTTATCGATGGGTAAGTCGTTCGTCTCCTATTAACCTCCTACAATACTGACAGCAGTAGTGTCCTCAACCCTGCCGACGATCCCTTTGACCGCGCTGATCTCAAGCCCGCTGCCGACGCTGATGACCGCCTTGCTTTCCCTGGCGCAACACCCGTCTCCAAGCTTCCCTTCTCCGTCATCAGCTACGCCGACGACAGCCAGCCTACTTACACCACCCCCGAGCTTCTCAAGACCCTCAAGGCCATTGACGTCTCAGTTCTTGCTACTGCCACCGCTACCGCAGATGCTACCACTGGTGCTGGAGAGACTACTCCCACTCCTACCGGAGTCGCCCCCGTTGTCAACGCCGGAAGCTCCAAGTTCGTCGCTGGAGGAGCTAGGGTTTTTGCTGTTCTCATTGCTCTCTGGATGGTTTAAGCTGTTGGTAATTTGAGGTTGTCTTGGTAAAGTTCTTTGTACGAGTCTGTGGTCGCCTTAATACTCCAGATGCAGATCTTTCAAGATCCAGAATTTACCCGGTTAGAGTAGATTAGTACTTAATGTTCTGAATTTACATCTTTTCTTATACAATGTCATATGCGAACATGAGCAAGAGTCTACCGAATCGGGGAGAGCAAGCGCCGAAGATTGGTCATGTAGACTCCATCTCGGAATACCGAGACTAGCGAGGGTCCGAGAGTGGAGATGCCGCGCGCAAGGATCGTCAGAGATGGTTTCCGATCGCGATGCCAGTTTCAATTCCGTGGTACGGAGGTCCGTACAACTTCACAGATTGATTTGTCAGATTACTCCTTGCTATAACACCCAAATATTTATCTCTCCATAACAGACTTCTTCCCTCGTTTTGCAATCATTGCATCATCCCTCAAACTCTCAAGTAAGTCTCGTCATGAGGGCGCCTGTCAAAGCACCTTCGACTTGGGGTAGCACAGCTCGTCGTCTCGCATGTTGGTCGTTCTTCATCTTTATTTGCTACTGGAGTGCTGAATGGATCTCAGATCATAAAGGCACCATCTCTCAACTTCCCCTGGCCAGCACGTTAGTCGCAGCACCAACAAGGCTCTACCAACATTATTTATCCGGAAGCAGGCCATTTAGTTCGTCTACGTTCCAGCTACAGGAGCAGTCTCAGCCTATCAAAATGGGCTCCCAGACCAAGAATCTAGATGGCCTCAAGGAGCATCTCACTCATGATAAACTTGACGAGCTGCGGAATTTCTGGTTTGAGCATATCCCCGAGGAGGCCAACCGTATCATCGCTCCTGGAGAACTGCAAAAGAGATGGTTCTTCTCGGACAAAGAGTTTGACAATGTCTGCGTGTAAGTCACACACTTACTCCGAATTGGCCAGATCCTCTAACACATCCTAGCACTCGATTCAGCCCTGTACTCGAAGCCATCCGCAACGCGGGTGTTACGTCCGCACAAGAGCTTCTGTCCGTTGCCCAGCCTCGGAACTCGCTAGACTGGCTGAGCCTTATCATTCTGCTCGACCAAATTCCACGCAACTCATATCGCGGCGAGAAAGCATCCATTTGCTTCACTTACTTCGACCCTATCGCACAGCAAGTCTCACTCGAAGCCATCAAGCAAGGCATTCCAGATAAGGCACCTGAGATCCGCTGGGTTTTCTCCCACCGCACCTGGTTCTACATGCCCTTGATGCACTCAGAGGACATATCTGCGCATGAACAGGCTGTGGCTGCCTATGATCGGATCAACCAGGATATACTGAGCTTGATAGATGGAATAGGCGGCGCAGACGAGTACGAGAGGAAGGCGAGGGAAGTGGTGCAAGCGGATCCTGAAGCAGCAAAGGCAGTTGGTGAGACGAATAAGATGTTTGAGGAGAAGCATAGAGTTATTATTGAGAGGTTTGGGAGATATCCGCATAGAAACAAGGCACTTGGGAGGGAGGCGACGCCAGCGGAAGTGGAGTTTCTTGAGAGTGGAGGTGATACATTTGGTAGCTGAGCCTCGGGGGCAAGAAAACACCGAACCTTGATATAGGGTGTTAAAATAAACTTAGTAAAGAGTCCCCTAAATTTAGGGTAGATTTACCTAAATATTTTTATCACTTAGGGTCAAGGTCCTGAGTTTTCTTTCCTGCCCCAGCTGAGCAACTCAGATCATTGTGATCTGCAGTATTAACAATGACCTCATTGCGCTAAGATGCACTATCAAAACAATTGACGATCATATTCGCGTATCAATTATCAATCCGGGAGCGGTCAGACAGGTACATGCTGTAGGCGTATATTAATGACTGCAGAGATAGTAAGTACCACGTAAAAAGCTGAGAGTAAGTTGAGAATAAATGCCTGCGCGTTTCGAAGAGTCAATTGTCCCAAAGTCAATCAATCAATCGACCACCGTAACGCGCCTCATGACAGCGCGTGTGTATCCTATTCAGAGCCACGATACGCCTAAAGCGAATACGTCCGGGCAATTTAAACGACTGCCCAGCCGAAAACACCTCCATTCACCAATAGGAATCGACGGGTGCGCTAGTGTGATAGCGCCAACTACCGACAGTCCACTAACGACCAGCGGCCGCCCACCAATTCCCCAGGGGCTTTTTACGGTTCTGACACTCAATTGCCTAAACGGGCACCTCGGATGTCGAGTGATCCGACTTCCAGCATCGGTAGTTGACCTGATGTCACAGTGCCATTGTTTACGCTCAATACCACTTTTTCCTCTTCCAACTACTATATATACCAAAGTTGACATCTATTCGAAATGGTTACTACAAGAGCGAGTTCTCGCGGCGAGAGCGTCAGTACTGAAAGTTCTACGACGATTGATATACCTCCTACGCCTGCTACGCGAAAACGAACGATGAAGAACACAGACTCGAACCCCTCACTTTCAAATGGATCGTCCAAGAAACGCGCTTCTCATACGTGGCATCATACAGCCTCATCGACAACGATTCTCTGGCTGGCGATATCATTGCCCCTCGTCATATGGGATATAGGCTACGTCTTTGGCCGTCCTCACACCATGCCTGACGGTTTCCTCCACTGGCCATTATACGTCCCGTATGCGCTGTACGGCCAAGTCGATCACGTTTACGGCTGGAAGGCTTTCAATGCAAAAAACGGCTTCACTGCTGCGCAAACGGCGTTGAATGTTGTTGAGACGGTTATGTACTTGGTGTATTTGTACATGTTGTGGACGCGCGCGGATAAGCCGCTTGATGGTGCGAAGAGAACTTTGAGTGGGCGAGATGGTGCGTTGGCTGTTGTTATTGGCTTTAGTGCTGCTGTTATGACGCTGAGCAAGACAATTTTATACTGTAAGTGAGCATCTCTTGTACATGAGATGGAGCTGACAGAACTAGGGGCCAATGAGTACTACAGTGGCTTTGACAACATTGCGCACAACACACCGATGGACCTACTCACTCTTTGGATAATTCCCAAGTAAGTATGTATACGATGTACTAGAATTGATACTAATCCTTTGTCAGCGGTGCCTGGATTGTCCTTCCGACCTACATGATCTCCAAGTTTGGGGGAGATATTCTGGATGGCCTGACACTTGCTTCGAGCCAATCGGTAAAGGCGGAATAGAACAAGCACGAAGGATCTGGTTGAACGTCTCCTTTAGTATTTGGCGGATATGTATGAGGAATGAGAGATGATGTGTAATACGAGGGTGGGTTCTGGCGCTTTTGACGCTTGATGTATATGGATGAGGCAAAATTGAAATTGACTATTGTTTGAGTATTCACATTCAGCCCGAGAAGCACATCGCAGTAGGAGCAACTGACATCAATACTGATGATTAACTACTACCCTTCCAATCTCACCTTACCTCCCACAGCAAACATAATAAAGCTAGCTATAACTATCGTCTAGACATGTCATTTCATAAAGAAATAGGGGTATTCGCTTATAACAACCAAACAAAAAACAAACATAGAAAAACGCGTCAAGCGTGCGTAATAGCAATCACACATCTCCTCCTCTGCAAATTCATCTCATATCAGTCAACCCTCCCAAATCAGCATACTGCTCCCAAGCAGGCATCATATCATCATCCTCCTCCGTCATCTCCCCCGGACTCTCCATAAACGTCTGCATGGCAGCCCAATCCGCATCCTCATTCACGATATACGGCTCCTCCACCTGCGTCTTTATCCGCAGCGGCTGCGGAAACATGCTGTGTCGTCTGCTCTCGACTTCGTCTGCGTAGCGCGAGTCGGAGAACATGGCGCTGATGGGCCGGCTGCGCTTGGAGACGCGACCGGACATTGAGCGTGCGACCATGGACATTACGTCGCGGCGGCGCTCGCGGCGGGCCTTTACGTCTTTGGGGATCGTGGGCTCGACGTAGTACTCTGTTAGTGGGGGAGTGTCGAGGGGTGATTCGGTGTCGATGCTCTCGGGGGTTGTGTTGTCTGTGTCGTCTGTTTTTGTGTCGCTTCCGTCTGTGTCGAGGTTCACATCGTTTGTGCCGTTGCCGTAGCCGTGGACAACGATTTCGTGGTATGTTGGTCGTGAAGGTGGTGTGATTGATTGAGGGGGTGTGGTAGTGGGTGATTTAAACATGCGCATTGATCGTCGAATTGTTGAGGAGCGGCTGAGTGCCTGTGTGAATGAGTTTGAGCGAGATGGACGTGAAGGCATTGATGCTCGACGTTCCATCTTGCGGTTATCGTGTTGTGTCTGGGGACGATCTCGGTGAGTGAGAGCGAAGTAATCGATGTCCGGCTTGATCTCAATCTTTCCAAAGGAATCTTCTCCTGCGTCTGCAGCACCGTCCGGTTGCACACTCCAGGTCGGTCCGCTAGTAACGTACTGGGTCTGGCGTCTCAGGATACGGTCCAGATCGCGAGGTGTATCCCACGGTGGAAGCTTGTCAGTTAAAGCAGAGAGACTGTAGTGAGCCTCGTTGATCTCGTCCTCTTGCAAATCTGTCGCTGTGTCTGTCGCGTAGCGGAGGACTTGGTATGCTGAGTAGATGAGAATCCATCGGATCTTGCGAGCATCCTCCAGCGACACCTTCTCTTGCTTATCCGCTTTGTTCGGTGACATGATGGAATCTTCTTCGAAGCGTCGATATGCTCTCACGAGGTCATTCTGTGCAACTCCTGGTTTCATCAAATTTGAGGCGTTGATCAGGGCTGTGTGAGCCGTAACTCTGCGATCTGATCTGAGAGTCACACGTCCAGGAAACCAAGACATGCGTCTCGAGTTGTTGCCATTCGTGTCTGGGAGAAGCGGCAGTGGATGATCAAGAACATCGTATCCGTGCTCAAAGTCGAAAGATTGAACAAGCTGAATAGTGCAGATCCCTCCGTGCGCTGTGGGCGGCATGGTATGTGATGAGGTATACTGGTCATCAACGAGTAGATCATACAAAGCCTCAAAGTCCTCACGCATGATCCTTAAAACAGCGGGATCGAACAGGTCGTTGCCAGAGTCCGTAGTCGGCGGGTAGTATCCCAGCTTGGTCGTATAGAATGATAACAAAAAACTCCGGAAGCGCTCGAGGTGAGCTCGGGCGCCTGCTGAGACGCTCAAATGAGCCTCCGACAGCTCATCGTCCAAAAACGTCCTCAGCATAGAAGATGACCACGTCATGCGATAATCAAGTTCGAGATGTCCCTTACGTATGAGCTTGCGCGTTGGAGGGCTGAGCTCCTATTCTCTTCGTCAGCGGCTGGTCTTAGCATTCTTAACTAAAAAGAAAACAACAAACCTGAAACCCAACATTTTCGAACAAATATTCGCTCATGCCGACGCAATGTGCAAAAGCTCGAATGTACAGCTCCTTCATTTGAAAACACTCTGCAAGCTGCAATATCGCCAACGCGTGGTTTGGCTGATTCGCCATGTCGAGGTAGCCCTCCTCGTCAAAATACTCCATCATATCTGAGACATTGTCGTCCACGCCGGATCGAAACTCATGCATACTGTGGAGAAGACCAATGAGAGCATTGCCGAGACTGTATCCGACCATGGATCTTCGAAACACCCAGGCGAAGAAATTGCGTGTTGCGAGGTGGTAGTTGAAAGCCTGCGTTTTATCTGTCGTCGGAGGTGGCGGGATGTATAGTTCGATTTTGCGTGTTGTGTTTTTCTTACTCCATCTCATGAGCTCGCGAAGATTGGGTTTTTGGACGCCCTCCCACACTAGGAATCTTTGGATGAGGGGGTAGCATTGGGCTTCGAGGAGTGCTGAGAAGGGGACCTTGAAGGAGGGACCTCGTTGAGAATGACCTTTTGCGTGGAGATGCACCATGCAGTTCCCATTTCGAAACCACAGTTCAGGGTCCTGTTTCTGTAATTAGATATTCAGTTTCATGAGTAATTCCTCGACTGACTCACTCGTCGAATGTTGTCCCATTCTGTGCACGTTCTCGCAGCTCCATCCCACCGCTTCACAGTCGGATGATGATCCATTCTCCCATTCACAAAAGCGCTGAACCGCAGGGAACTCTGTCGAGAGTTCACCTGTATAGACGGCATAGTGAGGGAGTTGTATATCATATGCTTCTGGCCAGAATGCCAAAAATATCGACGATCAAAAGCAGTTCAACAAATCTGCAACGAGCCGCGTCGTCGGGATGTTGCAGGTGAATGAGTCTTTGTTCGTTAAATCCCCCTGCACTGTTTAGAAAAAAAGGTCCCTGTCGTTTCTTTTACGAGCGCGTAGAATAAAATAGAAACCCCATCACAACTCAAGTGATACGGCCATATCGAAGGGGGAAAAGACGTCAGGCGCAGGGTTCCATGACGGGTCTACGTAAGAGATCTCCAGAAGATTCAAGACAAGACGAAAGATCTCAGACCTCACCCAGGGGAGGGGGCATAGGGCCATGTTAATATTGGATCTTCTCTACTCTGCTCTGCGCTGCTCTCAACTGTCACAACGCACCCAGCCTAGCCTTGCCCAACAGGGTGAACCCTTGAACCCGGCAAGACAGGGCCCCGACGGTCGGAATTTGAATTCAAGCCAAGGCCAAACCCAAGAGGTAAGACACTATCAAGCCACCGCATTAGCGTCCTTTTTTCTCATTGATTTGTTGTCGTCTTTGAGCTGGTTGTAGATCCCTGCAGGCAGCTCGCCTATTCACTAGAGCCTAGAGGCTATGAGCTGGCTCTTGACGTGGTTTGTCTTGTTTGTTGTAGAGCACTGCATACCGCTCCATATGTACAAAGAGGATTGAGCCCATAAACGATCATTGCTTAGGTAGTGATGAAAAAGCAAAAACTGTCGATTTAGTCCCGAACCCAAGAACCTGGTATGAGACAGAAAAGTATGTATCGTACAGCACACCGTTTGTTAGCCCATTGGACTCTCCGATCCGATGTATCGGAGCATCTCGAACACCGTCCACCGAAGCTAGCTAGTCAATACCTTGAGCTGCGCAATACAAGTACAGTAGAGAGAAGATGGTGTGTGTGCACTGCATGATGCATCGACAGTCACACAAACACCACGAACAGAATCAATGATGATGAATGATCATCGCCCTTTCAGCCGGTCGTCCCGGGCAAACTCGAGCAGGCAATCTTGAAGAGAAAGTGGCGTAATCTCTTTCAAGGTCAACGAAATTGTGTTTAATCTGTGACGTCCCGAAATTTCGGGAATTAAAACAGGGCCTCCATTACTCCACGGGTCTTGTCTTTGTTAGGCAGATTTTAGATCCATTTTCTTCAGCTCCACTAGGATATGCCAGATTATCTACTGTATCTCCAACAGCAAGGATCATCTACAGCTACGATCCCTGACTGTCGTGTAGATACGACAATTATTTCTTCATCACTCTCAGTTCCAGTCTGACAACGAATTGTCCCTCAACTTGTGGATGGCAACCCAAGCTCGTCTCCTCAGCCGCACCGACTGAGGGAGGACTCGAAGGCGTCGGGAGACTTTCAATACTCGAACCATTTTGGGGAATTCAGCCAAGCCTAGTTTTCTGCTTGGACCAAGGGGCAGGTCCAGAGACTCCAGACAGGTCAGAGCTAGACAGCTAGAGTCAGCCCAGACCAGGGGCGGGACCTGACCATCTCTCGTTCTGGCTCTAGCTCGACATGCAGAGTAAGCCAAGCATGAGGTCTTGTTCTGTCATCATGAATCAATAGCCTTTGACCATCGTGAACTAAACACCTCCCTCTCTACCCGTAACTCAATGAACCCCGCAATTGCAATGTCGTGCAGGCGTCATGTCTAGAGCCAACAAACCAATATCGACTGAATAAAGTATTAATGGAGACCGGAGTCCGAGTCCTCGGCTTCGGAACTGAACTCATAAAACTCCACAAGGGATTATCGGGATTATCGTTGAGCAAAAGCCTTCTTCACAAGACAAGGCGAGACGAGAAAAGCTCGTTAACAAGGTTGAGCTTGTCTGGTGTATGCCAGACTCTTACGGTCTAGACGCATCTGGTTCCAGGTCCCGTCTTTCGCTTCCCGCCTTAACTACTATAGCTGAACTCGCCACTAGCAAATCGTCTCAAACGAGGTGGGAAACTTTACTGCGTTGTGGGCGGGATGAGATGGCATTCAGGGTTCAAGCTTGGAGCATTAGCCGCCCTCAGTTGTGTGTTTCACCAAGCGAAGCTTCGGCCACTACCAAAGGTCTTTTTTCCTGACAACGCCACAGTCTCGGAATGCATGAAATGTGCTGAATACTACACTGTACCTGTAAATTCTTAGACGGCCTCTCAGAAGCGTGTTGTAGCCCGGACCAGCATTGCTTCAAACAAAATCGATTCTAACATTTTACTTGATACATAGAATTCTTGCAGCATTCGTAGCGTGGTTCTCACGCCTTCTGAAGCAGTCCAGAAAGCTTCTCCACTGTCATGTCCTGAGCCAAAAGCTCCATCATACTAACATTCGTCTTGAATGTCTGATACATCCAATGTCGGAACTCACTCGCAATCATACTGTCAATTCCCATCGCGTTCAAGCTAGTATCCAGGTTGAGCTTCTCGACGGGGATCCACAACAGGCGACTCAGACGATCGGCCACTATGTCCTTGATGTCACCGCTCTGCAACTTGCCAGGTCCAGATGTGCTACCACCAGCGCCTCGGTTGCTGCGCAAGGCATGCGTGCCAATGATGCTCCAGCGTGCGTCTCGTTCCCAAAGAGGCACTGGAACTGATCCCTTGTCGAGAAGCTCGCGGAGTTTGGTCGGTTCAGTGCCCAAGGCGAGGATCTCATCTGTCTTCCAGGCGCCAACATCGTCGCGACGGAAGAGAGCCGTCTCAAACAACTCCATGAGCTCACGACCAACTGTCACGTAATGGCCGTTGCGAATAAGATGCTGCATATTGCCCTGGTTGCGACCCATGAAACCAACATCGCCGACGACACCGAGACTCACGGTCGTGCAGGGCAGGCCCTGGCGATGTCGGAAGCGACAAAACTCATCCATGAAGCAGTTGGCTGCCGAGTACGAGGCCTGTGTAGCGGCCCGACAGATGGAAGTCAACGAAGCCAGAAGGATAAAAAAGTCCAAGCCGTAGCCAAGCTTCCGACTCAATCGATGCAGATTGTAGTTGCCCTGGATCTTGGGAGAGAATGTCTCGCGAGCCTCAGAACAGCTCAGTTTATCGAATTCCATGTTACGCAGGACCAGAGCCGAGTTGATTATGCCGCGGATCGGTTGCCCAGATATCGTCAGAGCACGATACACGTCGCTCTCATTGGCGACAGAGCCCTGCACGTGAATGACTGTAGCACCCATTTCCTTGAGTTGCTCCGCGTTCTCAGCTGTGTCGCCGGATAGGGGAGAACGGCTCATGAACACCATCGTCTTTGCGCCCTGCTGCACCATCCACTTACTCAAGAACGCGCCGATGCCACTCAGGCCACCAATCACCAGGTACGCGGCTCCTGGATCAAATCTTGGCTTCGGGGGCACATGGAGATATGGAACAACGTCTTCGTCTCCGAATGAGAGAACAAGCTTGCCGACATGCTCAAAGCGTGAGAAGTCTGCGTACGCGCCGCCAATGTTGGATGCAGGATAAGACTTCCAAGACAGAGGTCTTATCTCTCCAGCTCGGTACTTGTCTCCGATCAGGGCAAGGACATCGGTCAGAACCTTGTGGCGCGTGGCCGAGATGAAGTGAAGGTCTACCGCAGTAAAGGTAACTCCCTGGGCAAACTTCTGCAGGCTCAATGAGCCATTGTCGACGATGTCAGCCTTTTTGAGCTCAACAAAACGTCCGAAAGGAGCGACAAGAGGCCAGGTAACTTGGTGAAGATAGTCTCCTTGAGAAGTGTTGAGGACGATGTCGAAACCTCCGCGATCAGCTGTTGCGGCCTTGAGGGTCGCATAGACAGCTACATCACGGGACGGGAAGATGTGATCTGCGGGGATACCGATCTGGTCGCGCAACATGTCCCGCTTGGTCTGGGTACCAGCCGTTACGAATACCTCTGCGCCGTGCATGCGGGCAACTTGGATAGCCGCCAGTCCAAAGCCTCCGGTCGCGCTCTGGATGAAGACAGTCTCGCCTGGTTGCACGTGCGCAACATTGACAAGTGCGTACCACGCAGTACAGTAGGCCGACGGAAGAGTGGCCAGCGCCTCAAAACTGTCTCGAGTTGACGGGGCAATCTGGCAAGCATAGTGAGGGAGACGAGCGACGTTTCCGAACTTGCCAGGCCACATGGCAAACACTCGATCGCCTACCCCAAGGCTCTTTACATCCGAGGCCACACGAGTGACGACTCCAGAGAACTCAGAGCTCAACTTATCGGTGTCATAACCACCAGCCAATGCGCTCAGTTCCTGTATTCCGTTAGTTCAATGTCGTCTTCTGCAAGATGGATCAAGGATTACTTACCACGTAGTTCATTCCGTACGCTTTGACCTGGACTTCAACGTAGCCAGGCTCTAGCGCTCCACTGAGCTCCTCGTCTGGCTTGAACACAAGGGCACTAAGCCGACCTGCATCGGTTGTGGTTACTTGTAAAGGACCGAGATCCTTCAGTGGTTTCTGCACGATCGAAGCGTCGTCCCCTTGGGAACGTGAAAAGTCGTCGGTTAGGCGTTGATCTGGTAGAAGTCGCGGGATCAACCAGCGTCCATTGTGCTGGCGGAACTGCATATCCTTTGACACATGCATAATGCTCTCACGGCGGATGATCTCCCGAGCCATCTTCAAGTCTCGCGGTGCTGACAACTCAAAGTCCATGGACCTGGCTGTCAGATCGGGCTTGAGGTCGAGACACTGCAAGAAGCCGTTGACGATAGCGGCCTCTGGATGCTGGCCTTCCATCAAACCACCTTGAGTGACCCAGAGAATGCTGCTGACCTCGCGCACCATTTTCTGGAACTCGAGATAGGCAGGCTCTTCGATAGTTGGCCAGATCAGCTCTTCCAACTCGGCAATCACAATGACGCGCGAGGTACCATCCCAAGCGGATGATCCTGGTTCAGCTTGCTGTACTAACCGGCGGTGATAGACAGACAACCCTTGTTGCTTTGCAGCGTTTTCGATCTCGCGAGCAATGGGGGTCACCTTCTCCAGATGCACCAAGGTAATGGTTTGATCCCGAACTTCAGGTTTCGCCTCAGCCTCCAAGGCGGCGGCAGTAAGAACAGTGAAGCCGAACCACTCCTCTGGAATATCGTTGACAGATAGCTCAGGAGCAGAGAAGCCAGCTTTGGGGAAAGCCTCCGCCCACTGTTCAGGTGTCAAGAAGGGGTGACGAGTGCGTCCCTCATCATAGCCTTTGTAAAAGCCCGGGAAGAGACCCTGGGGTAGAGGTTAGAAGTGTGTCAATGTCAAAGCTGTCACTGTTCAGAGTACTCACCAAGGTAAAGGTCTGGTCATGATGTTCAGCTGTAATCTCGGATAACAGGATCTTTCCACCTGGCTTGAGGAGCTGGCGAATATTCTTCAGAGCATTCACGACATTGGCAGTGACGTGAACAACACAAGAAGCAATGACCAGATCGTATGACTCTGGCTCGATACCTTGTTCTTCTGGCGTCTTTTCCATGTCATACAGCCGATAGTCAATATCCTCATAGTTGGAGAACTTCTCCTCGCCCTGAGTAAAGAATGAGGTTGAGACATCGGTGTAGGTGTAGCTCGAATAGCGTTTGGTACCCCCCTTAGTAAGGGAGTTCAGGACAAAGCCTGTAGCTGAACCAGTACCAGCTCCAATCTCCAAGATCTTCATCGTTGGGTTCTTGTAACCCATGACTTCTATGACGCGCTCGAACTTGTCGTATATCAGCTGCGTCTCGTAGAAGAGACCTAGAAGGCCGTCTTTAGTCGCAACCTCCAAAACAGGTTTCTCTCCGTCAATAATGTGGTGCAAGTTGTCATACAGAGCCCATGACAACTTCAAACCTTCAGGGCCCTTGGGCCTTTCTGCTTCAATGGCCGCGTGGCGCTCCTCCAAGGACATGTTCCACATGTCTGGAAATTCCTTCTCGGTGAGCTTGAGTAGCCAGTGAGCCCACTCCATGAAGTGCTTATTCTCGACATTGAGAGGCTCACGAGTCATGAGCTCAGGGTATTTCCGGGAGAATTGGACAATATACATGCGCACAAGATATTCACGATCCTGTCGGGAGTACTCATACTGCTTGGGCCAGTACTTGTCTGGTGGGAAATAAAGCTCCTCTGACTCTTTGGTGATGGCGTCGTAGTCATCGTCCCAGGAAATGCGCCAGAAGGGTTCGCGCTTTGATTCGGTGCCGTTCTCTCCGTCGCCGGCCGGTATACCAACAAATCGAAGGCCGTCTAGACTGAGAATAGTGTTTCCAGCCGAGTCTTCAAGTTGGGAAGCTCCGTACAGTCCTTTGAAACCGACGAAGTTGCCACTGGAGTGGAGCGTTGCCTCGTCAAACTTGGCCTCGTTCTCAATCACGGTGAGGCGATCAACTGATACCGGGACGTACGCCTGACCCGAAGTTGAGGTTCCAGCAGCAAGAACAGACAACTGAAGACAGTTGTCCAGGACTGTAGGATGGATGATGTAGTCTGACTCGTTCTCCAGGCCGGTCATGGCGGATGTGACATCGCCATTCATCACTGCCTTGGCGCGATGCTGTTTGGCTTCCAGACTTATCTGCGACAGGCGCCTGAAACTCGTGCCAAAGATAAGACCCTTGCTAGCAGTCAAGGTCTCATACCACAGGCTCTCTGGTATAGGAGCGGCGAGTGCCATATTGACCGCCTGCAGAGGTTTGACGCCATGCTGTGGTCCCTTGGCAACGTTGCTGATGCGCCCCTTGGCATGCTCAGTCGAGATGCCTTCCTTTACCGAGGAGATGTTAAACTCCCAGAAGAAGGCCGATGAGACATTGTTGCTAAGTGCTTGCTTTCGCATCGTCAGGAAGACCTCTATGTCCTCATCTACCATCATTGCCGCCCCGATTGAGACATCTTCAAGAACGAAGGCTTCATGCGCAACATCGCGTATCTGCCGCATTGCTTCTATAGCCATGGAAATAAACCCGGCGGCAGGGAAGATGTAATGCTCGCCAACCCTGTGGTCTGCCATCCATGGAACATGGTTCAGTGAAAGAACATTGCGCCAGATGTGCGTACTCAGCGCTGAGCCAGGAGTGAGGGATCCGAGTAAGTCATGTCTTGGGAACTTGCGATGACGCCATTCAACGTCGGCTCTGGCCTCTTTGTTCAAGACTCGATGGTCCCAAGGGTATAGCGGGAAGTTGGTAAGGAATGTTCCAGCTTCTCCATTGACGCGAGCAAGGTCGACTTCAATGCCATGAATAGCCAACTCTCCAGCGGTACTCATGATGACATTGGCTGCATCTTCTTTTCGCTTCATTGCCGATAAATACTTAAACATACCGCCGCCTGTTGAAACAGACCTGGCGATATCCAGAATGGGTGAGCGCAGAGTCGAGTGAGGGCCAATCTCAACCACGTGCGTCATCCCAGCTTCAAACATTGCCGTCACAGCTGGTAGGAAGGATACAGGTCTCTCCATGTTTTGTCGCCAGTAAGACATGGGGAGCTCGTCTTCAGCCCATAGCCTTCCCTCAACCGTCGAGAAGAAGGGTAGTTTGGCCGTGTTCTGAGAAACCTCGCGCTTCATCTGCTGCAGTGGAATGTCATACGCCTCAGCAGCAGGGTCCATGAAGCCAGAGTGGTAGGCAATGCCCTTGGTGGCAAGAAGACGATTGAAGATCTTGTTGTCATCGCAGTGCTGCTTGATTTGAGTGATAGCGGCCTGGTCACCGCTGAGAGTCACGCTTCTTGGCGAGTTGACCGCTCCCACCACGACATTAGCCCCCTCTGGAACAAGTTTGCGGGACTCGGCCTCAGAAAGGCCAACTGCTAGCATTGCTCCAGGGTCAAGAGTAGAGCCCGACACGGCATTGCCACGGTAAAAGGCCACTGCACATGCTTCGCTCCTTGTTAGGTATCCGGCGGTATATGCGGCAGCGATCTCTCCAGCCGAGTGACCACCAGTCATGACCGGCTTGATGTTCCAATCAGCCAGGAGATCTACGAGCGCCACCTCAACAGCAATAGACATGAGCTGGGCAACACGGGGTTCGTCCATCTCGCTGGCGGTAATATCCGCGCACATCATCTCTTCGACGCTGTAGTCAGGCCCGTCGGGTAGTACTGACATGGCAGCATCGATAGCCTGGATAGACTTTCTGAAGGCAGGGAATTGCAACAGGTCTGAGCCCATCTTGGGCCACTGGGCACCCTGGCCTGTGAAGATGAAGCCAAGCTTTACGTCGTTGGGAACTTGGTCCGAAGTAAACACAGGCTCAGAGTTTTGATTGTGGCTGTCAACGACGGCAAAGGCACGGTGGGAGAATAGAGATCGCTTGGAGAGTGTGTGGGCTACATCTGCCAGAGAATCTGTCTCGAGACGAGCCTTGGTTGCTTCAACCATCTTGTCAAGCGATTCCTTCTTTTTGGAGGAGCAGAGTAGCAAAGTCTTTTGGGGAGCGGCATACTTGGACTCTCTGTCTGACTCCTTCGATACCGAAGAAGGGCTGGTGCTACGCTCACTGTTGGTAGGTGGTGTGCTGCTTCCAAGCTCCAAGTCGTCGCTCCCATAGTGATCTACGAGAGCTGCCCTATGCTCACCGGGCCATTCCTTCATCACAGAATCCAGGCCCTCCACAATAACGTGGGCATTGGCACCACCATAGCCAAACGAGTTGACTGAGGCACGTCGGATCGGTATGTTGCTAGGCCAGGTAGTGGCTTCTTGGACCACATGGAGCTTCCAGTCTTGGAACTTGATGTTGGGATTGAAGTTTTCGATACCAATTGTGGGTGGAATAAGCTCATTCTCTATGGCTAGCACGGTCTTGATCAAGGCTGTGATGCCAGCAGTGGCTTCTGAATGACCCAGGTTTGTCTTGACTGAGCCGATGAGAAGAGGATCGTCTTGCTCTCTATGCTCAGCAAAGACACTCCCCACTGAATGGGTTTCTATAGGATCACCCACGGGTGTTCCAGTACCATGGCACTCGAAATACCCCGTTTGAGTCAAGTCCGTGATGCCAGCATTCTTGTAGGCCATGCGAATGGTTCTGGCCTGGCCTTCACTGTCTGGCTTGGTCATACCATCGCCCCGACCATTAGCACCAATGGCCGTTCCTCGAATGACGGCACGTATAGGTCTTCCGGATTTCAGCGCATCAGATAAGCGCATGATGTACACGGAACCAATGCCGTCTGCTCTGGCATACCCATCGGCGCTCGCATCAAAGGTATGGCAATGGGATGTCTTGGACAAGGCTCCAAGTTTGGTTGAGAACAGTTGGGCCTCAATACTCCGAATAGCGTTGGCAGCACCCACAAAGGCTGCATCACAATCGCCATTCTGAAGTCCAAGACAGGCTAAGTGCAATGCGTAGATAGAGGAGGAACAAGCGGTGTCTACTGTAAAGCTAGGGCCGTTGAGGTCGAGGGCGTAGTTGATTCGATTGCTCAGAATTGTGCCTGAGATACCTGTTGATGTGTAGGGGCTCATGAACTCGGAGTCCTTGAGTGCCATGAGTGCTTGGTCAAGACCAAAGTTGCCGATGTAAACGCCAGTCTTGGATCCGCGCAACTCTTGGGCAGAAACCCCAGCCGCCTCTGCAGACTCGAAGACAACTTCCATAAGTTGCTTCTGAGCTGGGTCCATGAGCCTAGCTTCAGCAGCTGTGATGCCAAAGAACTCATTGTCGAATTCGTTCATGTCATGTTTGAGGAAATAACCCCCTTTTGTCACGACTGACCCTGGACGGACAGATTCGGGATGATACCACGAATCGATGTTCAGTCTTTCCTCTGGAAAGTCTGAGTAGCCCGATTCGCCATTTACAAGGAATTCCCAGAATTCCTTGGGGTTGTTGACACCACCAGGCAGACGGCATGCTAGTCTAGATGTCAATAACGGCGGCGCTGGAAAGCCCAGGGGTAGACTACTTACACATGCCGACAATGGCCACGGGCTCTGGCGATGTAGCATTTACCATGTTGAATGAATGATTGATTGTAATAGTTTAAGATAGAAAGAATACAAGGTTAACATCCAAGTGCATTGTTTAGTGATTAATTGTATTATACAAGACACTACTTATATAAGCCAGCAACAAGAAGAGCCAGAGGTCATCACACTGCGCCTCAAAAGTGATACAAAGGCGTATCGGCAATGTCTCCTTTTCCCTCAGCCCTTAGTCACAGATGACGAGATCCCGGTCGAGTTTCGTCAAGATCAAGAGACGTATTGAGTATCCGCGTGGCAGCATCAAGTTCGCACCCTGTAAGCGGGATGTATATCCGTCAATAGTTTTCATGCAAGTCTTGGGCTCTGATATGCGGAAGGAGATAACAATTGGAGGTTAGAAGAGTCGAACTGTTATTGGTTCAGTGTCTATCTGAAGGATTTGTGGGGGAATATACGCAGGAAACTCTAAAGTGTACTCTGGAGGTGGCAGTGCGAACATGCAGTCTGTCTGGGGTGTTTCGTCAACCCCCATTGCAGATCAATCCTTCTCGTTTATAGATAACGCTTTAAACGGTATTACACCTTAACCCCGTGGCGTCAACATGTCTTGATATTCTCACCCCTTCGTGGAATGGGCCCTATTTGGGATAGTTCTCTCCGCTCCAGGGGTATCGTTCCCTCCGGCCTCAACACCAACTGTTGCCTCTCTTCAATGCACTTCGATCCTTTGAGAAATGAGCCTATCGTTTCACAAAATATGTTTCCTGACCACACCGCTAGTTTATTTCAGAATAGTGCTGACGAGGGGATGGAGAAAGTTCCAAGCATCGTTCAACTGTCAGTCGTGGTGGCGTAGTATCATTATCAGTTCGTTCAGTTCCTCTGTCGACAGATAGTTCCTGTTCCCCTTCTTGAATACAGAAAACTTACTTCCTCTCATGCTTGAACTCTGCGATTCTCCAAGCGCCATCATCATTCCATCTTCAAGACAAACACACATACTCCAACGCCATGTCAGTTCTTGGCCGTATCCACGATCTGTCTCCAGAGACAACCAAAGATCGCCTTATTCTCTTTGCTCTGATCTATGTCACTTGCTATCTCACTTACTGGACAGGTGTTGTCATCTATCGAATCACCTTCCACCCACTGGCTAAATATCCCGGCCCTTTTCTATGTCGAACCAGTTGGTTATATCAAACGTACTATGAGGCCTTTTTGAGTGGGAGAATGTTGGAGCGGTTGCCTGCTTTGCATCAGAAATATGGTGAGTACCTATTTGTCTCCATTGAGAAGCTCAAATAGAGCTAAGAATTGAATTAGGACCTGTCGTTCGTATCAACCCAGGCGAAGTCCACATCAAGGATGCCTCTGTCTTCCATCAGTAGGTGCCAGCCATTGGGACTTGAAGTCCTCTTAGACGTTTGGTCTGACGTTGGTAGGATATACAAACAAAACACCAGATTCACCAAGGATCCGATTGCCTACACCCTTGGAGTTCCCAATGCAATTAGCATGCTGTTTGATATTTCCGAGCACAAGAAGAGACGTGAAACTCTCAACCCATCCTTTTCCAAGCGTAGAATTCTGCTACTTGAGGATTTGATGTATGAGGAACTTGAAAAGGTCATGTCCCACGCGATGCCTTATATCGAGAGAAAGGAACCTTTACCCATTCAAGATGCTTATTATTGTTTTACCGTAAGTATTCATGACCATTATCCGATATATGTTACTTGTCATGGTCTCGCTAACAACTCCTAGGCTGATGTTATCTCTCACTTTACGTTTGGAAAAAGCATTGACCTGATCAGTCAACCTAACTTCTCACGGGAGCGAGTAGAGCAGCTACGCTCCTTTACCAATAGTATTTGGATTCTGATTCATTTCGGTTTCATCCACAAAATCGTTTCGGCGTTGCCTCGAAGGGTCGCTGCCTTTGCCAATGAAGGCTATCAGATGATTGTGTGGGCAAGTAGAATATCGTTCATTAGAAGAAAGCTGCATCGTACTGACCGATCATAGTTCTGCGAGGGCCTTGCCCAAGATGCAGTGAGGAGGCATGAGAATTCTGACGGAAAGCCAAAAGAGCTCGGCGAGGAGACCATCTTTGACCGCTTGCTAGCTGGTAACAATAGCAAAGAGAATGAGGCGGACATGTCTCGCCGCAAACAAGCTCCAAAAATGGCTGCTCAGCAAATTGCAGATGAAAGTGTCGGCCTCCTCATGGCGGGCACTGAGACAACTGCAACCATGCTCGCTTATGGCACCTATTACTTCATGACTTTTCCTGAAGTTCAGGCCAAGATAATGGCAGAATTGGCTACAGTTCAAAGGACTGAGTCTGGTAGATTGCCCATTCAACAGATTGAGTCTCTCCCATATTTTGTAAGCTGATACTTGAACGCTGTCTGTTACTTACTAATCATTTCATAGACTGGGTTTGTGAAGGAAACTTTGCGATTTGCCCACGGAGTACCTGGAAGACTTACCAGAGTGGTCCCTGAAGGTGGTCTCTATATCCCGTCGATCAACGACTACATTCCTGCGGGATATGTGGTTGGAATGAGCCACATGATGATTCACAATGATCCTGAAATCTTTGAGGCTCCCAATGAGTTCAGACCAGAGCGGTGGATTGGTGAAGAGGGCAAGCAGCTTGATCATTGGTTGTTGACTTTCTCCAAGGGGTCGCGAAATTGTCTCGGAATGAAGTGAGTGCAGTCCAACTCTATCTTTCATCTGCTAATCATTGTTCTTCAACTATAGCCTGGCATATACAGAGATGCACTTGATGCTTGCCAATGTCTTTACCCGGTTTGACTTGAGTCTTATCCCAGGAACCCATGAAGACATGATTTGGCTGGACCGTGCCATTGTCAGGAACCGTGGAAATCTTCGGGTCATGGCTAAGCTCAAGTCTGTGAAGTAAGACTTGGCCGCATCTGATTTATCCGAGATAGATTAGTGGAAAGTCAATGAAGGACTTAGTATTAGTACGGCACAGTATATTTATCCGATACTATCTTTAACTACCTTAGCTCTTAAAATTAGCGTAGCTACACAATAAGATCAAGAGAGTTGCACTGAGATGGAGTGGTGACACTGTCACTACCTCTTGTCTTCAGGTGCCTTGTTCTCGAAACCAGAAGAACCCCAAAGTCTCTTGCAATAGCTTTTGCTTACATGTCGATTCTATTCTTCTCTCTCATCCCCCTCTTGATATCAAGTAGAGTTGTATGTCTGCCGTCCACTTTGCGTTGCCGGCCAAGCCCTTAGTCTCTCTAAATTCTTACTTGGTGATGCTTGCTCGCGGTTCGGACGGACATAAGAACAGACAGGTCAACAGCTTCGTAAGGAATTCCTGCAGAATGAGGTTATTGTCGTGATTGTGATTGGTCCTGAACTGCATACCATATCCTGCAGCTTACTCCAGTCAGCGAAAGCATTACAAACGCGTAAGCCGAGCGGCCCGAAGCGAGGGGGACTAGAATAGGAATCCCGCGGAAGCTGAGTGACGAGCCGCGATTCTTACATACAGGACTGGTTGTGGGTGTGGTGGGGGATCATCAGGACCAATCTAGCCAATGCACTTTGGTGACCTAGTTTTCGGTGGCTGCAGATAGTCTGACCCCAAATGCAGTAGGACTTCGTCACCAGCCTGGACCTCACAATGCACTCGAAATTGATGTATCGACAATCAGGATGTTGTCTCGGATGGAATCCTGCCGAGTACGCACGAGCACGTAAGAAGTGAGGTGAGTGCAGAAACAACAGTCATGAGTGACGTTTGTTATCAACTGTTGACTAAAGAATAACAAACGAAACAGTCAGCTACCTAATAATACAATGCTTAGAGAGGTTGCCACGCTCTGAAAAGCAGAACTCGGCCGACAACTTCCGATTCCACTCGGGCAAAGTTCTCTTCCAAGACCCCAACAAATGCTTCCTGGCTGTCAAGACGATTATCAAATATGCCAGTCCAATTGTATACAGTCATAATCAGTTCCCCAAACAAATTATGCTCAACTCCCTTCCCGAGTACAGTCGCACCAAAGAGAACTCCGCCATCGTTGAGATAGGCCTTGAGATTCTCGAAAATGCTTGCTTTGTGCCGCGGGGGCCCTGGGAGGCAATGAAGTAGATAGAAGATGGAGATGGAGTCAAAACGGGGCAGATTGCCAGGCAGAGGCCGAAGTGCATCAGTTAAGATGGTTTGGGTGATATCTGAACGGCCAATTCTCTTCTTGGCTAGCTCCAAGCTGTTCTCATTGAGGTCCACGAGCGTGATTGACTCTGGCGATCCATCCTGACCTAACTGCTCAAGGGCGGTAGCAGGGAAATAGCCAGTCCCAACACCCACGTCCATGTGCTTTCGACCAAGATTCCCTGTAAAGTATGGTTGAAGAACCGAGGATGTAGGACAACCCCATGCAAAGGAGTTGCTTATCTTGAGGACCCATAGGTCGTACAAGTGCAGAGCGAGAGAACTGTAATACTTGGCCCCCATTGTGGTGTCGGGCGCAAGAAGAGGCTGTGCTGAGGAAATGGAGGCAGACGACATGATTGTAGTTGAGACTGAGACAAGATTATTGGATAGTGTGCCTGGTTGTTTCTTTGGGAACTGGAGCACAGAAAGCTGCTGGATTTTATCTCATTTATAATCCCTTCTTTGGAAATTCCATTGCAGCTCGCGAAACATGTACAGAAGCAGGGTGTCTATTTATAATTCAGGAGTGATATATGACATGGTGCATAAGCTATGGTTGGTATCTCACCGCATCCCCCTCTCACCAGTTTGAGAGGCAAGCATGCTCATAGCTCCCCGTTCAGGTCTCCTGAAATTGGTCATGTTACATAGGTATGGTCCCCAGATACCAGTAGACTTTCTCCGTTCTCTTCGCCAATTGACAGGATGACGCCAAATATGCTTATTAAACTTATGAAAGCTCCTATCAACGGTCGAAGACTGTTGCGGCCGCTCTGTTAATGAGATCGATCGCCGCCGCCCGATAAGTGTCCGTTTCCACATAAGCCAAACCATCCACGCGAGGATCCCATACAATCTCCAAAGATCCCTTCTGATAGGTTGGCCATCTTGGAGAATCTGACAACTCCAGCGCCCGAGACTTTTTGACTTTGCGCCAATGATTGGGATCCATCTCTCGCACGAAGCTGATCCATGTCATGCCCATGAGCTTGGATAACTGCGTGTAGCTGTCTGGTTTGCCTTTGAAAGGCGGAACTGGTGGCATGTAGTAGCCTTGGCCACCACCCACACGATTCTGCTTGATGAAGGCAATCTCTTGAAAGTGCGTTGAGCCAATCTCGGGCGGCACTCCGGCTGGAACCGCATTGAAGCGGTAGCACCAGGCGGGTAAACCAGCTTCGGCCCAGGTCTCGCATGTACGACGACGTGGGCCGACGAAGATTGCATCGCCGTAGTATGCAGACGAACGTCTAAACTGATTCCCGAATCGTGGCTCAGGCCGTTGATTGAAAGCCAAAGTTGGGACTCCAGGGATGCCAAGTTCAGGAATATCTGGGTACACCTCAAGGACCTGCTTAGCAAAGTCGATGGGGACTTTGGCAGCGAAGAAAGGAGACTCAAGAAGCTTCCCTGTGCGATGAGAGAAGGAAGTGTTGTGGATCAGGTGCATGTAAAAGTCCTCTTCGGTGTCGATTAACCTTGGGCTAAAGATGGATCCTTCATCTGAATTGGCTCCAACGATGATAGGCACTTTGAGGAATGAACCATTTGCAAGCATCTCAGTCGGTCTGGCAGGGATAAAAGATCCGTCCACCACTGGATGCCACCTCTGAGTGAGGTCTTCGCTTGAATTGACTGCAGCGTTGAGCTGTGAGAATGGCAAGGCACGCAGACACTGCAGCTTGTCTGGGTTTTCATCACAGCCCGCCAACTTGGCAAGCGAGTCGAAATGCTTTTGCACGGCCGTCATGGGGTAGTAGAATATCGGGCCACCACTTTGCATGATGCCAGCGCGGAAGAGTCCATCATCGCGTCCGTTGTAGGCAAGAATGTGGTTGCCTACCGACGAAGCGCCAGCACTCTCACCCCATAATGTGACTTTGCGTGGATCTCCTCCAAACGAGGCAATGTTCTCCTGAATCCAGTGCAACGCCAACCGCTGGTCGCGTAGCCCCAGATTTGTCTGACCGCTGGCTTGGACCTCCTTGCCTAAGAGGAAGCCCCAAGCACTGAGTCGGTACTGGACTGAAACGCCAATTATGGGTTGTCCAATGTCAACCGATTGCTGGACTATGAAACTGAGATTGTATCTCTTGTCCTGCGTAGCTCCTTGGAAGAAACCGCCTCCGTGCATCCAAAATGCCACGGGGAGTTTCTCACCTTGATAGCCAGCTGGGCGGATGACGTTGAGATACAAGCAGTCTTCAGATAGTTCATTGTAAAACATTGCATCGCCGCCATAGCCGACACATGCCGCCGGGTAGGCCTTTGCATCATGGACACTCTGAAAGGAAGTGTTCAGAGGCCTAGGGACGCGGAAGCGGAGGTCGCCAACAGGAGGCTGAGCATAAGGAAGCCCAAGGAAGAAGTCTTGGTGGTATTCAGGAGAGTAGATGCCCTCGTATGTACCGTTCTTGACGGTCACCCTTGGGTGGGAGCTTGTCTTGCTTCCCGCCAGGCTCCATGCAATGCCAATAGCCAGGACTGTGGTCTTGAACCACATGTTGCTTTGCTTCTCTGTGAACAAAACAAAAGTTTGAGTTTGATTGCGTCAAAGAACAGGGGATTTGACAATGAACGCTGGAGCGAATGATACAAAAGGGGGGAGATTTCACCACAACATATGCCTGCCTCACTTTCCATTTTAGCTTTGTCATTTCATGCCAAGATATCATCACAAAATCCGAAATAACAAACATGCAGTTCACTATCATTCATTCATTCATCGCACGCATTGCTTACAGACCCCACAAACGCTCTCTCTATTGCGCGCGTGCATCTTCCAGTCGCCTACTGAGTAAAGTTTTCACGTAGTAGTTAGATAGTGGTTCTCAAATACGCGCTTCGCTTACACCCTCTGTGGATCACCCCAGATTGTCCCTGCTAGTCCTGCCCTTTCAGACCCCGGAAACAACCCTGGCTAGCCTAGCTGCAGATCACACACCTTCGCTTATGGGGTATCGCGGGGGACAACGCTTATGCAACAAAGCCGTTGATCGAAATCCTTTCTGATAACAGGGGCTGCGATACGATCTGCTTCCTGGACTTAGTAATCGCCGTGCTGGCAATGCAGATACGACAAGCGTATAGCCATTTGTTCCAGGACAGACTAATGAATTACCAATTCGCTTGGCAGAAATATCTGGCAGGTCAATTCACCTTTCGAATGCAACGAATGTTTTGTAAATCCGTACCTAGACTAGTAGACTAGTTCCCTTTTCTCCGATTCTGACTAAATTCTTGGCTCAGCCTGGGATGAGGACAAGGAGCCGATTACCTATTCTGACAGGCTGGCTCCAAAATGATATTGACGATGAATCGACATCTTAGATTTTACTGCTGGTTGATCCAACTCGCCCACTTTCAGGCTGTTTCAACCTCAAAACTCCCTCTTGAACACATGTAGCCACAAGCTTTCCGTGCTTATCCCAGATCTGCTGCTCAACCAAACATCTTCCTTCTGCTGCCCATGTACTACCCCTCTTGACGAGTAACCAATCGTCGAGACGAATGCAAGGATCATGAAACCAGATTGTGTGATTCAATGTAGCTATGGCGGTGATATTCCTTCCATCCTCCCCAACTGAGGTGGGGTTCATGAGCGAAAGACTGGTGAGAGCCCAGGAATCTGTTAGGCAACCAAGGACAGCCAAGTGGCTTATCCGGGAGTCGGTCATGTTTCCGTAGGATCTCGTCCATGAGTAGATCGTGTTTGTAGACGGAGTGGATACCGGATCCTCTATCGATGCTACATCATGCCATAAGAATGGATCAACATCTGGCCGACTTGTGTTTGGCCCTTTGAAAGTAAGGAACCCTGACCGAGCCTGAATAGAGTTTGAGCAATTGGCCAGTTCACAACTGTATGGCCTGCCGGAACAAGCAGGCTGTCAAACTTACCATCTCTTGAGAAAAGGCCATCTTGTCTGACTGGGATAATTCGGGATCTCGAGGGATGGCCCCCAATGGAGGTGGGCTAGACTGGTGTACGGCAGGGTTTACTCGCCCACTTCGCGAGAAAGTGCATTGAGCTGAAAAGAAGATGGTCTCGTCTTGTGTGATCTTGACGTCTCTCGAAGCAGATGACCTGCCATCGGCAGTCCGTGAGACGCGGATGTAGATCGGCTTCTCAGCATCGGGGGGTGCATGGAAGGAACAATTCATGTGGTGGACAAAGAAATCGGAGGCGACTGTTTGATGAGCCGCTTGAATGGCTTGACCGATCAAGATTCCACCAAACACAGTCCGGCCTTGAGGTGGTTTCCATAGAGGGCTAAGTAAGCGCTGCAGCATTAGCTACCTTAGATTTGTTGTCAAGCGTATGTGCTGAGCACGTACTGAGAGTTGGTGAAGATATCTCCCTCGACAGGCGTCACCAGCAGGGGATTTTCAATGGGAGCGGCCGCAGCATCAATCAGAGGCGGGGGGTACAATGTCGGACTTGTAGCGAATGAAGACATTGCCGGCGTACGTACGGAGGCGAAGGAAGGAATCGAGAGATTAACTTGCAGGAACTTTGTTGAAGGATGAAGAGTGAGTGGCGTTGATGAGGCAGTGTGAAAGTCGTTAACTGACTGAGGTGATGTCGCGAAGATGGATGGCGGGGTACGGAGTAGGTGGTAAATTTAAGCGACCGTGGTGGCATGGATGGATGCATGTGCGTAGGAGTGTCTCATGCATACCTACATATCAACATATCGCATATCAGTTAGGGGGTGTTATATATAATCTGACCAACCTAAGAGCCGGTCTTTCCGGCCCGTCCCTTGGTGCTTACAGACACAAGGTACTAATGCAAGTGAGACAGACACAAGGTGACCCCATTTTCCCCGCGATAAGGTACCTAAGGTAAGCTTACGCCGATCTAACAGTTCCCGTCCGCGCCTCACCTCACCACGCTTAGTCAACAGATAGTACGTATCAGCATGGGTCTTTGACGACTTCTATCAATTCTAAGGTTACGGATAATGGGTAGTCAATCATTTCCCAGTCTTAAGATACAGTATTCATCATACCAAGCTTGCTTCTTACTTTCTTCAACTCCATCCCAAAACTTAGCACAAACCACTTGATATCGCCCACCAGCAACAAAACAATGGCTATTCTGAACACCATCACTGACGTCTTGGGCCCTCTGCCCGAGACTTTCCAAGGCCGTTTGGTGGCTTTGGTTGTTGCCTACACTGGCCTTTCACTCCTGTATATGTTATTCCTGGTCATTTACCGATTGACCTTTCATCCTCTGGCTCCCTTCCCGGGGCCTTTTCTCTGCCGTATCTCATGGCATTATCAGATGTATTTTGAAGCCATCAGGGGAGGCAAGATGCTAGAGAGGCTTCCAGGTCTTCACGAAAAATATGGTAAGATTGAACCCTCTGAGAGTTTGACTCGCACAAAATCGATTCTAACAGGAGTATAGGTCCTATCGTGAGAATCAACCCCAACGAGGTACACATCAAAGATCCTCAAGTCTTTCATGAGTAAGTATCAGATACTCACACATATCTGACTTTTCTCTTAACCTCGCGGCGTAGAATCTATGGCCAGAAGACAAAGTTCACAAAGGACCCTTTTGCCTACTCATTTGGCGTGCCAACTGCTATCAACGTGTTGCTGGACCCCATTGTTCACCGCCAGAGGCGCGAGATGCTTAACCCATCTTTCTCCAAGCGCCGTATTAACATGTTGGAAGATCTCATGTACGAGGAACTTGACAGAGTATTTGAAAAGATCACCGAGTTTGTGAACCAAGGAAGAATTATCCCAATCCAGGAGGCTTATTACTGCTATGCTGTAAGGACCGGTCCAGTTCTTGCTTTTCCCTCAACCACACTGACTGTATGTTAGGGAGATATCATCTCAAGAGTTATTTTTGGCAAGTGTCTCAATTTGATTGAGATGCCAGACTTTGCTACGGATAAAATCGAGGAGATCCGTGGCTTTACCAAAGGAGTGTGGATTTCCATTCATTTTGGTGCCATTCGTAACTTGATGATGAATATGCCTCAATGGCTTGTTAGGATGATGAACGAGTCTTGGGTGGGAATAATTGACGTGAGTAACTAGGTAGCTCGAGTGGCAGTATCCATACTAATCCAAACTCATAGTTCACTGAAGCTGAAGCATCTCAAGCCATAACGGACTATCACAAAGAGGGTCGTGAGCCAAAGTCAGCAAAAGATGAGACAATATTTGACCGTCTCCTTGATGCCAATCAAAAGAGCGAGAAAGAAAGAGGCATCAAGTCGAAATTTGGTCTCAAAGAACTAACTGATGAAGGCGTCTCACTACTGATTGCCGGCCTTGAGACGACAGCCACTACGATCACATATGCCACTTATTACTTTCACAAATATCCACATGTACAGTCTCGCATCATGGCCGAGTTGAATAGCATCAAATTGGATGAGAATGGACGCATGCCGATTCAGCAGATTGAAGCACAGCCATACTTTGTGAGTTTGATTACCCTTCAACAATTTCATAACAGACTAATCTATATGTAGGTGGGCTTCATCAAAGAGACGCTTCGCTTTTCTCATGGCATTCCCGGTCGATTAACCCGGGTTGTCCCTCGCGGTGGTTTAACTGTGCCTTCTGCTGGCAAGACCATTCCTGCTGGTTCAGTCGTCGGAATGAGTCACCTCATGATTCACATGGATCCAGATTTATTTGATTCTCCCCACGAGTTCAAGCCTGAGCGTTGGCTTGAGGACGGAGGATTAGATCACTGGCTTGTCTCGTTTTCCAAGGGTACTCGGGACTGCATCGGGAAAAAGTAAGTATCACCATCTGAGGCCTGACGACATGAAAGCTGACGTATTTAGCCTTGCGTTCACGGAGATGCATCTAATTCTTGCCAACATTTTCACGACATATGATATTGAGCTATGTCCTGGTAGTGATGAGGCCATGGTAATGACTGATCGTGCTATTGCGCGGCCTACGAGCAACTTGAGAGTCACGGCTAAGTTGAAGGCACGAACTGTATGAATAAATGCCGGTCCATGGCATCAGAAACATTAGTTCATGTGAATAATCTGGCTGGTAGCTCATCAAGCCGTTACAATGTATTCGATAGATATAGTAGTCAGGCCCAATTACCATGTCAAATAGAAATTTGATCCAAGAACCAATCATAAGCTAGGTCTATATGACTATCTCTAAAACTTTGTTTACTCCTGTTTGTCTTGTGCGTGGTTACAGTAGCGAGAGGAGATTTCGTGATAATAGCAGATAGACTGAGACGGTATGACTATCCCTCTACAAGAAAAATGGCATGGGCTTCTAGAAAATGCGTCTGTCTAGCATGAATGCGTGAGCGTTGCCGTCTGTTGAGGTTCGGAAAGCAAACCGGTCGGATGATGGTGTTTCTCACGTCAGCCCAGTTCGAGCGTATTCCTCCCTCTGGTGACGTATCAAAACAATGTTTATTGACAAGTTCCTGCAACTGTGACGTTATTAAAACGGTCCTCTGACTGGCCAGCTTTACCCGCTCCCCCCCACCAATTGCAGAGCCTCCGATCTATGCATCTAGCCCCTAGTCCATCCTTTAACTCCGAGGTGGATGCAACCATCATGCAAAGTGTAAGCCGAAAATGTCCTTCCGTATCCGTAGGATCATGGACCATTATCCCGGTCAAGCAACAAAAAGTTAGAGTCAAGGGCTGAATTGTACTTTGCAATATTCGCGCATAATATGCAGTCTTAAGCTTATCACCGATTCACACCCATGTAGTCTGACCATGGTTGGAGGAACTAGTGTTGCCGCCCGAGCTTAGTGCAAACCTTTCTCATCCATTCACTAGCTTAGGCATGTCTGGATAGACTGATAACGACCTACCTTCCTCGCTGTAGGTAGTCAAGAACCCCATGGGGTAAATGGGGCGCAGTATCTGTCGTATAGACACTCCTTGGATCGGATTCGTGAGATAGCTAGTTGTCGAGCTGCCTTCTCACAACGGCTGCCGGCAACTTATCCGGGTGATCAGTCACTTTCATTTCCTATCCATAGAGATATGGCAACTCGCTTACAATCAAGACTGCCGTCCTCATATCAGACGCAATATACACCGATACTATTGCAGTTGCAGCGAAACACGTCAGCTCCTAGTGGAACTTCTGTAAGACACCAAGGCATCCAACACCTCCTTCAACTTGAACTGTGATGATCTGCTGCTTCGCGGGCGTCGGGCGTCCGTCTCCTCACCGGTAAGTAGGTGCTTTGATCCTGCTGAAGGGGTACGGTGATGGTTGCTTGGTGTGGCCAGTAACTAGACAATCTTCGAGTTTACGGGGTCTAGAGATTCCCCCGCTCTCCCAGGTTTGTTGAAGCGTCCAGATCAAGTTTGGGCTTTACATCTATCCTCGCCGCACCTTATAGGATTCCTTTTCCCTTCACCTTTCCCAAGAGCAAGCACAAAGACTCGAGCTACACTATATAACTTAGTGGCTCAACTTCTATCTGCCTTATCTATACTCACACAAAGACACATCCCCATCCTTCAACTTTTTTATCTGGCTTTCAACATTCGCCATGGATAGCAAAGATATCATCAATCCCATCAACGGGACTTTTCTCCCTCATCTCTTACTACCACTGAGTCAACTTCTGGCATTGACTTTACCACCGTTCAAACTGCGGAAACACATTTTTGTCCCCATCATTGCTGGCCTCCTGGGTGCCACATACACTACACACTTTGCCAATACAGCCGCAGGACGCGCACTTGCTGGTGCTCACTGGACTGTTGCTCTCGGGACCTTGGAGAAGCTTCTCTTTGGAGTTCCAGAACAAGACTATTGGCGTAATGGTAAGCCTCGTCAAGAGGCTATGGCCATGTCCTTTGGTTTTGCAAAATTACGTTGGGCCCTGTCGCTACTTGCGACCCAGCGAGGCATTGGCTGGAATTTCCAAGTTAAGGGTGTTCCCTCAATGAAAGCACCTGAGAGCAAATGGCCTTTCTTGGTATATCAGTTTCAGAAATGGGCAAAGAGCTACATCCTTTCTGACTTGCTCTACACGTATTTTGATACATATCACCACTATGAAGGAATCAATATGGCCTTCATGGATCTCAGAGCCCGCACATGGTCCGGTTCTTTTCTCAATGCCTTTTGCGCTGGAGCCAAATTGTACTTCCCCATTCAGATGCACTATTGTTTTGCCTCAATTGTCTCTGTATTATTAGGCATCTGTGAGCCAAAGGCGAGTTCTCCTGCTGATTGCCGTTGAGAGTAATAAATATGCTAACAGCCAATGCAGGACTGGCCTCCGGCGTTTGGAGACATCAGCAAAGCCACAAGCGTGCGCAAGTTCTGGGGCTCCTTTTGGCATCAGTTCATCAGAAAGGTAAGTTTCCTGCGCCGGTAATGAACGAACCGCACTAACGGTCTTTTCTCAAGATCTTCGCCGGGTACAGCGACTTTCTTGCTAGGTTCCTAAACCTGAGACCTGGAACAAACTTCAACTCTTATTTCAAGCTCTATGTGTCATTCGCCATCAGCGGCATCACACACGGTCTAATGACTTATACAATGCCCGCCAATCGCTTCCATAGCTTCAATGATCGTTTTTTATCTGTTTTCACCTGTTTTGTTGGCAACGCTATGGCTATTCACTTTGAAGATATCGTTATTAATATCTACGGTAGACTCGGCGGTACCAAGAAGGTTGACAAGTTGTGGAAACGACTTGTGGGTTATACCTGGGTGATTTTGTGGTTCTGGTTCACTTGCCATTGGGGTGCCAATGCATATTTGAAAATGGGGATGACCAGTATCCCAGATATGGCATTCCCTTTTGTAGGGGATTTGATTCACAAAGTAGGACCCAATGTGTTGTCGGATAAGACAATGGCCACTGTGGTCCACCAGGTGAACCAACTTGGGTTGAATAGCTCAGCTAGAGTGTGAAAGTAGGGGAAACTGGAAACATACGCCTGCTAAGACATGCCTCTAAGTCAGGGATTAGATAGAAGATGGTTCTAAATAGTTCTGTACTTACATGACTTTGCCTACACACGGTTTTCACAGATCAGAATCCTGGGAGATATTACTATCCACGAGTTCCGTATTGTCAACATTCTGAATATCCTCAAGTAAGCCCTATAGGATCGATAAGGTGACTGGGCTTCGTGTGCTTGGCTGGCAAAGCCATAAAGTGCTTCACGTGAGAGCTTACCACTCCTTGCTCATATTCCTACATAAGTCGGCTTACTTCCTTTCCCTTTTCCCTTGCTTTTGTTCCTCTCAAGTACCAAATCACTCCTATCACAGTAACAGTCACCTATTTTCAGCCACTCTGCCCAAAACTCATCATGTCAGACACAGTTATATCACTTGTTGACTCTTCGATCTATATGCTTCATGCCGCGATCCACCATCCCTATCGTCTGGCTCTGTATATCATTGTTATTTACTTTACTCGTCGCATCCTCAATCGACTTCTGGTGCCTCCATCAATCTCTGTTGCGCCACGTATTCCCACATATCTACCCTTCGGAATCGACTTTATCATCTGGTCCACATACTACAACTCAACTAACCAAGATCTTAAGTTATGGTCAATGATCTTCCGTCGTTACGGGCGAGGAACGGCACCATATACTGCTGAGGTTGTTCTTGGTGGTGACCGTGTTATCTTCACCGCAGATCATGAGAATATCAAAGCTGTCCTGGCCACCAAATTCTCTGACTATGGCAAAGGACCAAAGTTTTATCACGACTGGAAGGAATTCTTAGGAGATTCCATCTTTGCGACTGATGGTAGGTCACTGCGTCTATTGCAACAACGACGACGGCTGCTGACCTGACTGTACAGGCCGACTCTGGCAAGATGCTCGAGGGTTGATCAAACCCTTGTTTTTGCGTCAGCGCATTGAAGACTTGGCTGTCTTTGAGAAGCACACAGTCAAATTGACTAGAATGCTCCAAGGTCCCGAGGGTCAACCTATTGACGTGGATGTGAAAGATCTTTTCTTCCGCTTTACACTCGACGTAGCCACGGACTTTCTGTTTGGGCAAGCTATAAACAGCTTGGATAACCCCAGAGAACAAGTAAGTGAATTTGTGCTGATGAGTCTCGAACCTCTGCTGATCCGATATTTCTTTGAATAAAGTTTGCGGTAGCTTTCGCAGAGATACAAAGGGTGCAGCGTCTCATCACCGTTTCTGGGCAAGTTACCTTTCCTCTTCGTTGAACATCATTTAACCATGAGTATATCAGACCTCTCCAATCATTCGTATCGTTAAAGTCATATCATTCCAGCCTCAACACTATTAACAAGTTCATGGAAGTTTTTATCTCTGAAACATTGTCCCTCGAGCGCGATGAGCTAGAAAAGCTCACGAAATCTGATCGCGGCTACACATTCCTCAGTGCTCTGGCTTTATACACACGAGATGCTAAACAGATACGGGATCAACTCGTAGCTGTACTTCTCGCTGGTCGAGACACAACGGCAGCCACTCTTTCATGGGTACTACATGAGCTTTCAGGCCATCCGGACATGGTTCGTCGCCTTCGCCAGGAAATTGCTCAACATGTCAAGCCTGGCCAGAATCCGTCGTTTGCAGAGTTGAAAGCAATGAAATATCTTCAGGCCATCCTCAATGAGACCCTTCGCATGTACCCAGCCATTCCTTTCAACATGCGAATCGCCTTAGACGACACATCGCTGCCTCGTGGTGGAGGGTCAGATGGCAATCAATTTATCTCAGTGAAGAAGGATACAATCATTGCATATACGCCACTTGTGATGATGAGGAGAAGCGACCTGTATCCAGCCACATATAGCAACGGAGACAAGTTTCCAGATCCCAATACTTTTGATCCAGAGCGTTGGCTACACCCTTCAGTATTACACACTTCTGAGAAGGACGCATCGGAGATGAAGGCCAGCGGCTTTAACAACAAAGAATGGTCACCTCGTCCTTGGACCTACATTCCTTTCAATGGCGGTCCTAGAATCTGCCTTGGGCAGCAGTTTGCTCTCACAGAGATGGGTTACACGCTTGTGCGCATCTTTCAACAATTTGCGCGAGTTGAGCGACGCATGGAACCGGATGAGATGGGTATTCTGTCGGCGAATATTGTTCTCACGCCAAAGAATGGAGTCAGGGTTGCCTTTTTCAAGGAGGAAGAAGACTGATCAGCTTGATGGAGCGATAACTTGTCAACTTGAAAGCGGATAGGATGGCAGTATGACTATGTTTAGTTCTTGGTGAAAGAAAGAATAAAAAGATGACTAAATTCTCTAAATAGTTCCGAGTCCGTTCTCATTCTAGTTCAAGTTAACTATACTTATTTAGAGGCGCAGTATAGTACAGGGAGCCTGTTCAAGTATGATAGATCCCCCACCAAACTGGCTGGTTCTTCACAGTGGCATTACAGCTCAAGTCACTAGCACCGATCTTCCCGCCTTAGCCATATTTCTCGACGACGGTGCTGATCATTCCGATGACATCCTGTCCACCCAAGTTGAGATCGGCGTTCACATTGACCGCGGTAGCCTCGATTCCGAATGCACAGGTACCCAAGGTCAACGATGCGGCTTCCAAACAACGAGACGTTTCCACAAGGTGCCAGCATCTCCCTCAATATTCTTGATAATGGTTCGGCAATCCTTAACTAAAGTAAATGCGTCGCTTGTTTCGTTGTCAAAGGTTGAATCGCCGCCTTCCTTCTTACATGAGGGGGATGTCGCATGGGTAGAAGGTGTCTGAGCCCTTGGCTGCTGTACCCCACGAGTTAAAAGTCCGTTCGGGGCTGCATACAGGAAGACGCACAACACCAGGGGTCATGATGTTCATATTGATAAGCCCTGCTAAATAGCTCTTGTCTGTCTGTCAGTATAAGTTTAGGAGAGTATACGCATGATCCAGAGTTAAGCTGGTATTCATGAGCGTCAAGAGAGGAATGTTAAACCGACTCAGCTCTCCAATATTCCCGGTGAGGCTGTTAGCTGAGACTGAGCGTGAGAGTGTTGAAGACAGTCAACGCTTTTCACTTGCTTTCTGCGATTTTATCAAATGAATCAATTTGTCAAGTTCAAATAGAAGTGCATGATTATTTTATTCTTACTACTAGTTCACTCATTTAATTGAATGAATCTGTATAGTTAGTCTCTGATTGGCCCCTCACCGAAGTGACCATAGCTCTACATACTCACCTCACACCGAGAACAAAGACCCCAGTTTCAAGACAGCTCCCTTGCCAACTTCAACCCGAGTCTGCCAAACTCCACGACCTTGCACTGCCATGGCGCTCGTGATACCTTACACGTACATCCAATGTCCGTGTTCCGACAACTCTCCCCCCGATCTCCCCCAAGCGCGTCAATCACAATCCTCCGACGAACGAACCTTTGACCCCCGCGATCCTCGCTCAAACTACAGCCTCTACCCTCTCGAGTACCTCCTCTACTGCGAAGACTGCCAGCAAATACGATGTCCGCGATGTGTGAACGAGGAGGTCGTTACATATTACTGCCCAAACTGTCTGTTTGAGGTTCCCAGTAGTAACTTGCGCAGCGACGGGAATAGGTAAACAACACAAAGACGTGGTCCAGACCAAGCCTGACTTGCGCCTCCTAGATGTACCCGAAGCTGTTACCAATGTCCCGTGTGTATCGGCCCTGTCCAGGTTATGGAAACACCCGTGGAGAGAGACCAGTCACACCCTGGCGCCGACATCCCAGGACCTCAATATGCACTGTATTGCCAGTACTGCAACTGGTCCTCCACCGAGATAGGCATCAAGTTTGACAAGCCTAACGGTATTCACTCGCAGCTCTCAAAGATAAATAATGGAGGAGATCTCAAGCTCACAGCGAAGGAACTCAAGGAGCGTCGCAAGGAGAACCCAGATGAGCCACCTCTTGCCGATAGCGATGTCGATACAGACCTTCAATATGCCAATTTGAAGTCATTCTACCAGTCGCAGCTCGCAGACACAAATGCTGCCGCGAGCGGTATATCTCCGCTTAACGACACTACTGGCTATGGATCACCCGCAGCGTCGTTGTCTCGTATCATGGCTATGTACACTGGTCACGGACATGCCCGCAAGCGCAATGGTCCTTCAGATGTGATGCGTGAAGCTCTCTCGGCAGAGGAAGGTCTCAAGTTGGCTGATCTGGATGAATCAGCTCAGATTAAGAAACTGCACCAAGAGGGGTGGGATGCTACGGCTACCAAACAGCAGAACCTCGAACAAGCAGAGGCTCAGAGATTCCAGGATGGTCTACGGCCTATCCCACATCTTCTCAGAACAAAGCGGTCTAAGCGTTGCTCTGTGTGCCGGCATATTATTTCCAAGCCAGAAAACAAGGTCACGTCAACACGGTTCAAGATCAGACTTGTCGCAAAGGCGTATATCCCTACGATCACCATCAAGCCTCTCAACCCCACAGTTGGAATAGTCCCTACGACGCAGCGGCCTCATATTCTAGAAGAGCGACCGCTCAAGCCCCTCACCCCGCATCATTACATTATAACCTTCAAGAACCCTTTGTTCGATGGAATCAAGGTCACACTTGCTACGCCGAACATTACGCCTGGCAGATTCTCCAGCAAAGTAACTATTCTGTGTCCTCAATTTGATATTGATGCAAACACAGACATGTGGGATGATGCTCTGAAGGACGATGACAGAGACAAGAAGCGGAAAGGTGAAGAGAGCAGTGGTCAGCCTGAAGCCGGTAAGATTTGGGAGCGAGGGCGCAACTGGGTCAGCATCATCTTGGAAGTGGTTCCCGCTTCACTACGACTCGACGGTCAAAAGGACAAGAGTCCATTGAAGGAGGATGAGGATATTCTAGAGATACCCATGTTTGTGAGGATGGAGTGGGAGCCTGATTCCCAACAAGACGTCGGTACAGCATCTGCAAAGGAAAAGGATGCTCAGGAGAGGAGGGAGCTGGCTTATTGGTGTGTGCTTGGAGTTGGCCGCATCAGTCACGATTGAACATAGAAAAGGCATGCATGCACATGAGACATAGATCTAGATACCCAGTAATTGGACGAAGTGAAGACATGGACGGGAAGAAGTGTTTAAGTTGTCTTGTCAAATCATACGCAGCTTGCTTGTACCATTTATCAAGCTACTTTCTTTAAGACGCCAAGCCCCTTTTTTGACCAACCAACCATTTGATGAAAAAACACTCCCAGCCCCGAATCAGGGAAAAAATAGTCATTTCTTCTATTTCATCTCGAAAGACAACGCAGACTTAGTAGTCGGCGGGACCGCTCTGAGGGAACTCGAAGTTGACGTTGCGGCCTGTCAAGCGGCGGTAGACCTCAGAATAGGTGTCGAGGCGGTAGTCAACACCACCACGCTCCTTCTCGTCGAGGATGACCTTGAGGGTCTTGGAGCCGTCCTCCTTGGTGCGGACGCGCTTGCCGACGATCTCGACGGGGTAGGTGAGATCCTCGAGGATGGCGTCGTGGACAGCAGTGAGAGTTCGCGAACGGGGGCGCTTCTGCTTCTGGGTGTTGCGGGAGCGGGCGGATCGCTTGGGGCGGGGCAAGATGCGGCGAGAAGCGAGGATCAGGACATGGCGATCAGAGAACTTCTTCTCGAGCTCACGGGTGAGACTGAGGAATATTAGTATTGAGTCTGAGGTTAGAAGAATGGGAGGATATCTTACCGCTGCTGGACGCGGTGGAAGCCCTGCAGGGAAGGGACGGGGACAAAGATGACAATAGCCTTCTTGCCGTGGCCAACCTCGATCTAGTCAAGATCCCAAGTCAGCATGCGAGCTCCAGGACGAAACCTTGGACCGCTTCCCGTCCTGTTCCACAGAAGTCAATGATACTCCGGCTGGCACATCCTCCGCCCCGACGACATTTGTTAAGCGCAGCAATCAAGTCAATTATCTCTCGAATATCGACGGGAAAAAGTGCGCGGTCGGGAGGCGGAGAGAGGCCATTGCGAGGAACAATGCAATTTCTCTCATGTGGGAACAGGATTTCTCGAAACGAGTACACAAGTTCGGAATTCTTTTGGTTCATGGTATTCTCACCTCACGGGCAGAGACGATCTGCAGAGGTCGCAGGGCAACCTTGAGGTCGGAGGTGTTGGACTCGAGGTCGAAGAGAGCCTGAGCGATGCTGGTCTCAAGCTCGGAGGGGTTCTGCCTCGAGGGGCTGTTGGGAGCGATCTTGTTAAGGGCCTGGGCGCTCATTTTGACGGCTGGTTCGACTACGTGGGATTGACGACGACGAAGTTGATGGTGTTGCTTGGGATTTTTGATAGTAACCAATTTCGAAAAAGTCGCTAAATTGGGGTTTTCAACCCTCGCTCGATTGTGGGCGGTCCGTGCGTCGGTGAGAAGCTGATGCCTGAGGCTTGGACTGAGTACACCGGGACTCACCTTGAAGTCAGTGGGTCTGGTCACCAATCGCCCAGAAGGGTAATCGACTTCACTTACACAGCGTCCCGTGTTTCGTGGCTTGACGCAATGAAAAGGAAAGTAATCCAGTTGAGAGTTACACAGCGCTTCAGAAGCATTCACTTATGAATATGCATGATTTCAAATCAACTCTTCTTGAATCTAAGACACGAAAGCCGTGTAACTACTGCAGCTCAACCACACTCACAACCACTTCAATGGTGGAAAACAGCACCGAGACGTCCGATGATGAAACAATGCATCGTTTACAACATTTCGTATCAAACAACCTGATCCTCTATCCAGTTTTTACTGTTACACATTCTAACCCTCACCGCCCTCGGGGTCCTCCTCATCCTCATCACCGAGCTGCTTATCGACATCCTGCTGCACCTTTTCACCTGTCGTGTCCCTTGCGATTTCGGCAGCCTTCATACCGCCAGCTGTGAGCCACAGGAAGTGATTTGTCTTGAACTGATCAATTTGGTTGAAGAACATGTGAAACCTGCCGTGTCTTGTTAGCCCTGTCCGACTTGTTGCATGCGTCAGTACTTACGAGTTATCCTTCTCCTCCACAGTGAAAATACGAGTGTAGATCTGCTTGTCCTTGAAGGCTTGGATCTTCTCTTCGTACTTGTCAAAGTCGATCGCTTCCTTTCCGAGCGACTCGGTAGCCTTTCGGTTGTAGTTGTGGAAGACCGGTCGCTCAAGCAAGAGTCCGAGACCGGGGGCTTTGGGGATAGCCATCTTTTGGTTCTGGTAGCTCTCGTTGATACGTTCCATGGGAGTGCCACAGCGGACGATCAAACTGGCTAGACCAACCATCTTTCGGATCTGGTGCATCATGAAACTCTGTCCGTGGACCTTGAGAGACAGCCATTCTGTGTCGTTAATGATGATGGGCTTGGGGTTGACAACGAATGACTTGATGTGTCGCTTCGCCGAGGGATCGAAGAATGATTTCTGAACAGTGTAGTTGTGAAAGTTCTTTGTGCCGTTGTACTTGTTAAGAGCCTCCTGAAGACGGTTGAGACGCTCGGTGCTGACACGGTATCGTCGCTTGGCGGCAACATAAGCTGCCTTGATGTCTCGAAGGGCGAAATCAACAGGGCCAAGCTCCCTGTTCTTGGGCTTGTGGCTCTCTAGAACAAGACCAGACTGTTGAGCCTCGGGCTCTGTGGTTTGTTCGGCAGCCTCGCCAGCGGGTGTCTCAGTAGCAGGCTTCTCCTCCGCTGGCGCGCTCTCCTCAGTCTCTTTCGCAGCCTCCTTGCGTGCAGCAACCTCTTCATCGTCCATAACGTGGACTCGCTCCAACACAGCGGCCTTGGTCTCGGGGTCTAACCGGGCCAAGATGGGCTTGATCTCCTTCTCTTCCACATCGGACCAGAAATCCTTGACGTCCTCCATTCGAGCGGCAAGCTCATCCTCGACACCATGCTCCTTGGCCAACTCAACCAGTTTTTGACCCAAGAAAGACTCGGGGTGGGGAGGCAAAAGACAGTAGCTAGGCATGAGATACTCGTACCATCTTGAGTCGCAGGTCTGGTAACAGCTGAAGGCGTTGTTTGTTCGCTGAATACCCCAAATTCGGATCTGCTCTGGTAGCTCGGCGTTGATCTTGTCCACGATATCCTCGTCCTCGATGATAAGCTTCAAACTGATGACATTGCCAGCCGCATGTACGCCCTTATCGGTTCGAGCGCATCGAACAAGACTTGACTTCTTGGGGTCGTCGGCGTTGGCCTTGGAAATAGCGCTTGCGGCGACAAATGCCTTGAATAGATCGGCCTCAATGGTCTTCTCGTTGCCATTGACCTGCATTCCCTTGTAGCCAGTGCCCGCATATCCAATCATGACAGCAACCTTTCGCTTGGGTCTTCGCTCCTCAGCAGCAATCTCATCCTTGGAGAATGGATTATTGCTCGACTCGCCATCAGCCGAATCGCCCTTCTTGTTCAGTTTGCGACGCTTGAACTCCTTAAATTCATCATTCTTCTTGCGCTTGTCGCCCTTCTCACGACTAGTATCTGGTTAGCGCCGTTGGCAACTGTACTCATTTCACCAATTGAGGTCAAGACTTACCCCCATTCTCCTCGACCCTTCTCTGATCGTCCTTTGCCTGGCTTTCTGTGGTCATGGCGCGGGTTGCGACGATTCTCAGAGCCATTGTTGTTAGAGGCTTTATTGTTGTCGCCCGAGGGACGAGACTCGTTGGCGCTGCTCGCGGCAGGAGCTTCGTTATCTGCCGCCATGTTTGCATCGGTTGCGACAAATACGAAAGGTCGAGCTGACGAGAGAGAGAAAAGTTGTAGCTATCGCGCGGCGAACACTTTTTTTAGTTTGGTTGACGACGAGATTTTCGATGCGGGTGAGTGGGGCTTCCCGTTGCGGTCCCGGCGGGGGAGCTCCATGTGGGGGGGCTACCCTGGATCTCGAGATTTCATGTAAGTGCTGTCGAAGTATCAGTTTCCATCTTTACTTCGAGTTTCTGTTCCTGCTCATAGCTTACTTGGGTGCTGATACTTGAAATTGCTTTTGATTGTTTTTGTTCTCTATGTTGAATTCAATATTCATTGTATAGTAATAGATTAAACAGAATTGATCATCCAAGATAATGCCTCTGCTATGCAAACACCAATGTCTTACGCTTATCCCGCCACAGGCTTTCATCTCAAGATTAGTAAATCTACTAGAGCCAATTTCTACATTGATAGTCTTTTAGATGATCTCAGGCCATATTTACTTAAAGTATGGCGAGGCACAGAATGGTGGTGCGAATGTCGAAAGAATGTAAGAGACGTAGCATAGATAGCAGTCTGCATTTTATACATTGAAACATAACTTCAGTCACAATGCTGATTAAATGCAGAAAATGACACAGCTCATTTTGCAAGATGTTGGCATTATTACGGTCAGATGTAGTTAGTGGTTTACTGCTGAGTTCTTCACTGGGATACAACCCGACCATTATCAATGGTTCGGACCATAGGAGGAAGCAGTGCTTGGCAACGTATGTTTGTAAACGTAATGTTATTCACACGAATGGGCGACTTGCTGTTACGAGAGGGACTTAGTGGTGGCAGACACATTCACTGATTTGGTCATTACAACTGGTCAAAATTCATTTCATTCCCAACTTCTATCGTACAAATCCATTCGCTATCCAATAAACGCTTTCACGCTCTCATAACTCGTTTAATAGTTGGAGCTTCGACCAGTGTCAGAAGGGAGACCCTCCTCATCACCAGGCTCCTGGTATGTACCACTGGGCTGGGCAGCACCTCGGGTACGCTCCTCGATAATGTTGCTTTCGTCGATAGCATCCTTATCATCACGCTCTATTGTTGTGTCAGAGAGAGAGCCCCAGTAAAGAAACGGATTTAGACATACCAAGCTGAGCATCAGTGTCGGCCTGCTCTCCGTCGATGGGATCCTCAACTCGATCTGAGTCGGACTGAACTGGGATGGGCTGTTCCTTCTCACCAGGGCGAGAGACGTAAGAGTCGTCCTGGAACTCGGCGGAGGGGGCATCTTGAAGGCTGTCGGAAGACATGATGAAAGTTGTTGGTGGAGTGTGAGAAGTGGTTGTGGTGTTAGTGGTGAGTTGTAGATGAGAGTGAATACTGAGTGAAGGTGAGAATATACTTTCTTCTCACTCGAGAAGATAACTCTTCTTATAGATTTCGTTTCTGCTCTTCAACTGAAACATCCATTCTCACCAAAAACCACTATTCCGTCATGGCCCGCAAACAAAAGCATCTATCCATGACGACATTGACGGATAACCACTTCAATGAATCATCTCCTCAGGACCAACGACACGGCTTGGTACTAGCCTTGCTGCAAGCACTTAACAGCCCGATCCTAGTGCCCCTGATCCCTTAATTGAAAACCTCGATCCGAGAGGTTAATCTCTAGATCAATCGTCGCGTGGCTGGGCGATTGTGATGCAAGTGGCAAGCAACTAACCGCGACCGATTCGCGATTTACATGATCTCGACGCGTTAAGTGGTTTATTTCAACTGCAGTGGAGTTCGATCTTGAGTTTCGTTAATGAGACAACGGGAGAGTTGCATCAACGATCGATGATGCTGAGGCATTGCTAGCCTTTGAATCGAGGTCAGTGCTTCAAGGGATAGATGATCCGCGGTGGAGTTTGAAGGGGAGATTGGCGGAAGAAGCAAATTAAAGACGGAATCTGATGTTGCTATCCGTGAATTCGGGATGTGATTAGATCATAGATGAAGTCATGTTTGTTGTGACGATATCAGGGAGCTAGCCAATGTCGATAGCAGCTTGTCATCTAGGAACCATCAGCTGAGGCTGAACTAGCGTCCAAGCTTCAAGAAGTCAAGGGCGTCATAAACACCAAAAAAACCACATGTCACAATAGATAGTAACCAAGGAATATAAAATGCAAAAAGAAACTCTTTGATGAGACTGGGACTCGAACCCAGGAGGATTGCTCCACCAGGAAATTGGTGTTAAGGTTAACCTTAACCTGGCGCCATAACCAACTCGGCCATCTCACCGAGGCTGTTGATAGAGTCTCAAATGTTAATACCATATTATACACTCATTATGCATGCATAGGTATTTGAGCTTCACGAAGCATATCAGAGGGTCGTGATCGCGTCAAAATGCACGTCAAATCGATCATCGTCGATACTTGATGGAAAGGTTGCAGTGAGGCATGGATTCTCTGACCGTGTCACATTCCAATCTGAGCAACTTATGCCGAGTCCTCCGCTAATTGTGATGATACGCATCATCATCACCAATTCATGCACAATTCACATATTCACCGCTGAAGCATCAACAGTCTACATTGCGCAAGAGTCGGGACAGACCCGACCTCAAGATTGCGCCCAGCTCAGTCTACGATGCAAAAGATCCTGATCTTGATTCCTCATCCATCTGCTATTATGACGAGAATCAGATATCATCTCCCTTGCAAAACCTTCTAGCTGCATATTTGTGCCCGTTGGGCAGAGTCAGAAACACCAACGAGGCAGCATGTTTTGCTTTGTTTCCGAATTTCGCCACACCGCCGTAGAATGTCGCGATGCTCTCTGAAACAAGATTGCAGCGCGCGCCTAGAAGGACAAGGCAGGTAAGTAGGGAGCCTGTGGCTGAGGGCATCTATGGAAGCTGGTAGGGGCCTGTACGTGTACGGCTTCTATAGATGGTCTTGCATGGGCACACCCTGCGATCTGTGCGAAACACATGCATTCGAGTGGAAGAAAAAGTTCCGAGCCTGGTCAGTGGTGAGCTAGGATATGACGATCCTCCATCATGACACGCCAATAATTGACTGTCGGTGTCGCAGAGTCGTGGATTGCAAGAACTAAGAAGAATGAGAGAGACGATGAACCAAGACCAAAACAGAAGCTTGGTCATGTAAAGGGGGCAACGTGAGTTCAAAAGGGTTCCCCCAGTAGCAAGAATCATGGCATCTCCAAATTCCATTTGCCAACCATGGGATTATGGTTCAGCGCCATGGTCATGCCTCTGATGATGTGCTCAGGCAGCAAAGTGAGCAACAAGGTCTCGACTTGGCTATATGATCAAACATTAACTATGAGCCAATGCCAGCAAGAAAACAAAGTTAAGAAGTCGAAAGATACGGAGGCCTCGGATCAAAAGAATTCCCCCTTTTCTTGCGTGATTGTTGATTAAGTGATGGTTTATCAGGGTTGAGTGGTTGATAAGCTGCCAGGGTGAAGATGAGTCGACTCGGAACTCGGGATGGCGAAAGATTCGTGATGACAAAGATAGTGACATGGGACCGAGAAGAGGTCGATTGACATGGCAAAATCACATCATCTCAGGCGATATATTCCAGAACAGTAAACGGTCTTACTGGAACTTGTCGAGGCGCATAATATCTGCATTGATGAGTCTGCGGTATGAGTTTATCGTACATACATCGTGGCTGTCTGTGGCGTATATGCAAGATGGACAACGGCCTATTAAAGAACAGAGTTAAAAGAATGATCAGCTGCAGGCTTCAATTCAAAAGAGGGGCAGCAGCAAAGTAAAAAGGAAGCCCAGTCTGCCAGTCTAGGAGAAAAGAAGACGGAAAAAAGAGGAGACTTGAGAAGAGAATTCTGACGATGGGGTCTTGTTATGTAACAGAGAAGAGGATACGGCGGCACTCGAGGATCCATTTTCTTTTTCATCTGCCGTCAACACCGAAAATTCAATGTAAGTCAACGTGAAGTGGATTATCGTATTCAAGCAAGAGACCACCATGGGCCAGTCCAGTCCAGTCTAGCCAGTGCCGTCCTTATTGCAGAAGGAGTTTTTCTCTGAGGGTCTCAAAGGGTCCAAGTCTAAAATCAGTCATGCCCCGTCCACGCCCCGTTCTGGTGCATGACCTGGTAGAAGCCAAGTTGCGAGAGCGTCAGATACCTTGATAATGCTGTGAGACGTCGTGCCTTGCCCCTGACATGAGATTGATATTGAAATGTTCAAATTCCATATCAATTCTCATGGCGATGCTTCAGTGGCGAATGTCATCAACTTTGTATCGCTCAGCAGAGCCGCCATCTTGACTTATACCGACCGAGTGCCGTGTCTCAGACCCACTTTTATGAGATCGGCCGCTGATAACGCCATTTCGGTCCCAAATTTGAAAGAGGTTCTGAGAGATGATTGAACAGAATCAACCAGGCAAGACGCCTCCAGGGCTCAAATCAGTGCGGGAAAAGCTGACAGGGGGGTACATGTTATCTGGAATGGAAAGAAGGATGCGGTCGCACAAAAGGATGAGAAGAGGAAGCTGAAAGATAACAGAACGATAGAGAGTGTCGGGGTGATATGATAGGGAATAGCACTGATATGAATGAATTGTTAGTCGATATCTAGAACTTCAATTGGTCGACAGTCAAAAGTCGAGGTTGTAGTGAAAGACCCTCTTTCCCTGTCATTCCCCCGCCATTTGGCCAGACTTGCCAGACAATTGGGTTGGGTGTTGGTCAAAAAGATTTCTGGCACGAGTCGACTCAGCTTAGACGGAAAGGAGGGGGCCCTCCCCGACGACCCGAACCATCTTTCTCTCATCAAGGTTGGCCAACAAACGTCACACTCGATTGGGTCTCTTACACTTTTCACACCAAACAAGCCACTCGTTACCTTTACGTACTGTACTGTACAATCAGCCATCTCGAATCCTCTCGACAACCTTCGGAGACAAAAGAACAAATCACGTCCTGTCTCACCTCCTTCCACAATCCAATTAGCGTCCTCTGGAACCAAGCACAATCGGCATAGGTAGTCTTGTCTTGTCTTGTCGTACCGCCTCTTGACCGGGGGTCTAAGCTCGTGCTGCCGTTGGTACATAGCACGCCATCCACCAGTCACTTTGCCTCAGATCCCTTCTGCCACTCTTCCCCGGATCAAGGCCCGCGAGTTACGATATCTCACCTTCTCATCGCGCGACTCCAATTTCCCACCCCCAGGCCCGGCCCTTGCTTGTGTTTTACCTACACTCTGGTACTACATACATACTCCTGTGCCTCTGAGTCTGCGCCTGCGCCATGGAAAGCCCCTCGCTCGTCAACGGCCATCGGCCCTCCTCCGATCCCTCTGTCGCAACCCCCGGTGCTTCAACTCTTCTTCATTCCTCTATACCTACTTCATCTTTTGATTCGCAACCTACTTCGGATACAATAACAAATCCCACACATCGCCATGCTTCTGCGCCGTCCACAGAACTTGACTCATCCTCACCCCTTCCTCCTACAAACGGCCACTCTTTGAAAGTCTCCGACATCGACTCCGAACACCTCGACGACAACTCTTCCCAACAACCCTCCAAAAACAATTGCGATAGACAACGATCCGATCAAGAAATCAACCCACGTCTCGTCAAGATGCCTTCCGAATTGGTCAGCAAGACCGTCAGCCCGTTCCTCAAGGAACATATTCCTGGCCTCTATGCACCCTTTGGCAAGGCAAAGACAGCCATGCCTCTATCTCCAAATCCCAACAATACCACTGCGATTCGAAAGAGAGATCCCAACAGCAAGTTTTGCTATCGTCACCGACCCGACTCGAAATGTCGACGCGCCGCCGACGAGACCAAGATGGGTTTTATCCAAACTGTAAGTCCAGTTCCCCCAACCTCAACCACTTAAGCCACTTCGGCTTGTCGTGGCTCTTAGTAAAATACCCTGATAGGTTATGCTGACATTCACGAAGGAACTCAACAGTCTTTCATCCGCAGACCAAGAAGCCATTACTCACGTCTGGTCTCTCTTTTCTGCTGCCCCATCAAAACATCGTGAGTTGATGCTACAGGGCATCATTACACAATGCTGCTTCCCTCAACTCTCTACTGTATCACGCGAGGTACAAGAACAACTAAAGATCGACTTTCTTGCCGCTCTTCCTACCGAACTTTCCTACAAGATCCTATCATATCTCGACACAGTCTCTCTCTGCAAGGCCGCTCAAGTCAGCCGTAGATGGAGAAACCTCGCCGACGACGACGTGGTATGGCACCGCATGTGCGAACAACACATTGATCGCAAATGTACCAAGTGCGGTTGGGGTCTACCTCTTCTCGAGAAGAAAAAATTGACGGCGTGGAGCCGCCATCAACAAGTTCACCGACAACCGAATGCCGCCGACGTGGTAGAGATCGTCGACGAGGCTGAGACACAATCGAGCGATTCACGAAAACGACAAGCCGAAGACGAACACCATCATGATGATCGAGTTGCCAAACGCTCTCGTGTGAGCAACGGAGAAAAGTCAAGACAACAGCTGGAACAAGAACGCAAATTTCGACCATGGAAAGACGTTTATCGCGATCGTTTCAAGGTGGGGTACAACTGGAAGACTGGTCGTTGCTCCATCAAGACCTTCAAAGGTCATGAGAATGGCGTTACTTGTCTCCAGTTTGACGACAACATCCTTGCAACCGGCTCCTATGATACGACTATCAAGATTTGGAACATCGAGACAGGAGAAGTTATGCGCACGCTCCGAGGACACACTTCGGCAGTTCGCACTCTTCAATTTGACGATTCCAAGTTGATTAGCGGCAGCTTTGACAAGACCATCAAGATTTGGAACTGGCAAACAGGAGAGTGTTTGAACACACTCCAATGCCATACCGAGGGTGTATTGTCAGTCCACTACGATGGATGTACTCTGGCATCCGGCTCCATCGACAAGACCGTCAAGGTGTTCAGCTTTGATACCAAGCAGACATTCTGTCTTCGAGGTCATACTGACTGGGTCAACCACGTGCGAATTGACTCGCCCTCGCGTGTCATCTTTTCGGCATCGGATGATCTCTCGGTCAAGCTTTGGGACATCGACTCAAAGCAGTGTATCAAGACATTCCTTGGCCATGTTGGCCAGGTCCAGCAAGTTCTCCTGATGCCTGCTGACTTTGAGCCTGATGAGGTGCCTCAACTGGACACCACAGACACTGCATCCGTATCCAGTGGTCGAAGTAACAGCCCCCCTGCAGCGACTGCCGAGCAGCCTGTCGATGCTCGGGCGGCTTATGGCTCGGGTTTCACATCCGACCCCGACCGTCCGCTGCCCCCGCGCTACATGCTCACTGGTGGACTGGACAACACGGTCCGTTTGTGGGACACTACCACTGGCAAGTGCATCCGCAGCATGTTTGGTCATGTTGAGGGCATCTGGGGCCTTGTTGGTGACACTCTTCGTGTGGTCACAGGGGCTAATGACTCCATGACCAAGATCTGGGAACCTCGCTCTGGAAAGTGTGAGCGGAGCTTCACTGGCCATGCTGGCCCAGTCACCTGTGTCGGTTTGAGTGACAGCCGCATGGCAAGTGGCAGTGAAGATGGCGAGGTGCGGTTGTACAGCTTTGAAGGAGAGCGTGTCGAAGAGCGCGGTACTCCTTCTTAAGCACCATCTACAACGAGACTTCATCACTAGATGACATTCCAAGATACCAAACAGCGTCTAACGCAAAAAGCCACATGTGGCACAACTCGTTTTCTATCTTCTTTTTTCTGACCAAGTCTGGTCTTCAACAATATCAAAGGGTAGCGGGAGTATTTACAACGCGACGGGCAGTCGCTTTTCACGGGAATTGGGGTGCATTTATAGGGGTTTGGGGAACGGATAAGTTTTCAGGTTATCTGTACTGCGTCAACGGTCAAAAGTCCCTGGGAGTTCTAGGTTTGGGATTGTTACAACACGGCGCTTTAATGGCGAATTCTTTCACAAGAAGTATGATGATGGCATCAACAATGAGTTTGGCAGGGGATGAGTTATATAGGCTAGTGATGAGCTTAACCTCCAGACTAGAACGAAGTGGAAAATTATCGATCAAAACGTGTCTTCTTGTAAGGTGAACGGGTGAAATTGGTCTCCTTGCACCAAAGTAGTTTGCTGGAGCTCTAATGACCCATGTTGCCTCATCACCATCAACCCCTGGTTTCTGATTCACGTATACAAAATCACTAAATACTTAACTCCATCTTAACAAATAATATGGCTGAGTGCAGCCATAAGTAATCTCCATAATTTTACTAGGCCATAGTCTGATGCAATGAAAGATACAATCTGGTGGTGTATCTGTAAGATGAGCACATTCGCATAAAGCTGAGCCCAGGATGCACGCTGTCCAAGACCACATGGACTTACCGTTTTGTTTTATATAAAAGCTATGACGTAAAGGCCGAAAATCGGAACGATACTCTATTGTAGAGCTATGACGAACGGATATAAACACCTCGCAAGTGATGCAGGCCTCTATGATTAGAGACATAGGATGAGATGAAGTTGAGCATCACCCTCGACTGATTCACGGACCTGAATGCAACTACTTGTGATAGGTATAATCTGCTTAACTGTATATGAAAAGGAGACATTGCCAATTCGGAGTTCCAAGGACATCCCCTAATGGCTGTTTAATGCATGATATTATGGCAATGATGAGCCCAACGGCTTTTGTTGCGTATCATATGTCATTAAGGGACTACAGTTTAAAGCTAAATGCTCCTCAAGCGCCGGTGCAGTCTATCTGATACGATTTTGTAGAGTAGGAGTGATGTACAGACGACAATAGAATCATATATCACAAAACATATTCATCGTTAAGCACTATACCATTGAAAGCATTGGCAATATATCTCAAGTCCATACCAAAGATGCTGTATAACTCTAGCTAATAAAGACCGTTTGCATACATGCTAGTGCCCATCTTGAAGAAGAATGTTCATTCATGTGTCCACCCGTCTGCATACCCACCTCCGCTATTGTATCTCTTTGACTCTTCCCGCCGGTGTCAACAAAGTGAAGCATTGTTGCTCTTGCAAACGACTTTTCTCCTTTTGATCGGTAATAAAACATCACGCAAACTGCGATGAGTCTCGAAATCTGAGATACTATAACCTCGAATATTGGTAGTGTTCTTGGATTTCGTATTCCTTGTCGCTATTGTTGCTATTTGAACGAAGTGGTTAGTGTTCTTCCTCCTCCTCCTCCTCC